>NC_089873.1:136275000-136427500 GCF_040182565.1 Anser cygnoides
TCAATTTGTTTAGGATGTTTAATGATTTGTTATGTCTTCTTGAATACAGTTTCTCCCTAATCTTGAGTATCAGCCACTTGTATTGTCACCCATTTTAATATCTTCTTACATGTTTGTAAATATAATGTTAGTGGTATCCTTTACTTGTTAATAGAGAAGTTTCTGTTACTTTCATATAAAAACAAACAAACAAACAAAAAACACATCAAATTATGCTGTACATAATGATGCACAATATATGTACTAGGTAAGTGTGTACATGCTGGATTGTGGGGGTTGACTGACTGGAAAGAGCTATGCAGAGGACATGAGGGTCCTGGTGGACACCAAGCTGGACATGAGCCAGCAATGTATCTTTGCAACAACAACAAAAAAATGTTAACAGGCATTAACAAGGGCTACATTAGGCAGAGCATTGCCAACAGACAAAGCGAGGTGATTCTTCCCCTCTCTTCATGCCTGATGAGACACACCTGAAGAGTTGATACTAATTCTGGGCTCCCCAGTACAAGAGACAGAACTACTGGAGAAAGTGCAGCAAAAGAACATGACAGTGATTGAGGGACTGGAGCATCCAGTGTATGAGAAGAGCCTGAGAGAGCTGGGACTGTTCAGCCTAGAGGGGAGAAGATTCAGGAGGATCTCATCCATGTATTTAAAAACCTGATGGAAGGGTATAAATGAGACTGTTTTATGTGGTGCCCAGTGACGGAACAAGAGAGAATAGACACAAATTATAAAACGTGAAATTAAACCTGAACACAAGGTGTTTATTTATTTGCATGTTTGTTTTTTGTTTGTTTGTTTATGTGTGGGTGGTGAAAAGCTGAAACAGGTTGCCAAGAGAAATTGTGGAAACTCCATCGTTCATGAAGTTCAAAGTTGAATGGGCACAGTCCTGAGCAACATACTCTAACTGACCGTACCCTGAGCAGGGTTTTGGACCAAATGATTTCAAGATATTGCTTCCAGTCTCTGTCATCCTGTGAATCTGTGAACTTCTTTGATAGTAATCTATAAATAATCACTAGCTTCTTAATCGGGCTCGACTATACATAATATTTGACCAAGCTTTGAGGTAAAAAATAATAATAATAATTAAAAAAAAAAAAACATAAAAAATCTGTCAGAATTCATTCCATAGAAGAAAGCTACCGAAGATAAGATTAGTGTATAATTAAAGGAAATAACAAAAAATTGGAGACCTCATCACAGTCTACAACTTCCTCGTAAGGGGGTGTCGAGAGGCAGGAGACCTTTTCTCCATTAACACCAGTGACAGGACCCGCGGGAACGGGGTTAAGCTGAGGCAGGGGAAATTTAGGCTCGACATCAGGAGGGAGTTCTTCACGGAGAGGGTGGTTGCACACTGGAACAGGCTCCCCAGGGAAGTGGTCACTGCACCGAGCCTGTCTGAATTTAAGAAGAGATTGGACTGTGCACTTAGTCACATGGTCTGAACTTTTGGGTAGACCTGTGTGGTATCAAGAGTTGGACTTGATGATCCTTAAGGGTCCCTTCCAACTCAGGATATTCTATGATTCTATGAAAAATATAGGCTGTACCAGCCCACAGCTGTATTTGTGCCTCAGTGATGCCTAGTCTGTCTTTGGAACAGTCTGAGAGACTCTCAGTTGTATCAGGGCTCTCCTGGTATAGGCTCTCCTCATAGACTGCCCTTACCTGGCAGACTAACAATTTCAGGTCAAGAACAACCTGGATATTGAAAGACTCTAAAATGGGTCTTCAGTAGATACTACCATATCCCTGGAGGTGTTCCAGAGATGTGTGTATGTGGCATTAAAGGCCATGGTTTAGTAATGGGATTTGGTAGGTCAAGTTGATGATGGGACTTGATGATCTTGAAGGTCTTTTCTAACTTAGATGATTCTCTGATTCTATTTTATGATTCTATAGCTTCATGTGTAGACCTCTCAAGACCCCAGTTTTAAACTGCAGATGGTGGGGTTTTTTTGTTTGTTTGTTTGTTTTTCACTGGCTTTCTCATACAGCTACCTTTTAGTTCTTTATGGGCCTCATAATACTGCTCCTATGACTGAGCTGAGAAATTTGTAAGCTAACTACCTTACAAATGAAACAAAATGAGCTTCTCACATTTAAGAATTAAAATATGAATTTTCTCCTCTGGAAATAATCTGAGGATGTGTGTTCATATAAATACTCCTTAAATATTACAGTAACAAAGAATGAAGCATTCCTGTTTATTGACCTACTCCTAGGTATTTTTCACTTGTCTAATTAGAAGGCCTCCTTCAATAAGCACCCTCATTGTACTGTCTTAACAGTTTTTTGCCTATGTAGCTAAGTAGCTTTATTTATTTATTTATTTATGCACTTATGATGTGGATTTTGATGATGACTAGTAAATCAGAGGACAAAGAAAATATGTGAATATATTTGCCCTAGATAGAAAATTTAGCAAGGTAATTCATCTCAATAAATTTGTATGTGCTGTTTTCTTTTCTAAAAGAAAAAAAAAAAAAAAAGAAATAGATGAGAAAGTAAATATGGAAAATTCCCTTTTTCCAAATTATTTCATTGTACCTTGTTGAAAGATAACATCACAACATATCTTTTCATATACAGCAATAATTTACAGAGATTTGCTGTTTTAGTTATTAATTACAACACAGCAAAGCCCTGTAAATGTTATGTCACAGAAAAAAGCCAGGTTCCATGTAACTGAGCGCTTGCATTCAAGTGAGGGGAACAATCTGTTTAGAGATCATTTCCTTTGAATAGCTCCTGTGAATTAACACTTGGACAGGACTTTAAAGAGAAAAATCAATCCAATAATATAATTTGTTCTTCCTGAGACACTGAGTATGGAAAGAACAGACACCAATAAGAATTCACGGATAGTGGGATTAAAATTTTGTGTCTTCAACCTTAGACTCCCACAAATAATTTAAAAGGGCGGGAGAAACTACAACCCACTCGCTTAAACAGTCTATAAGATATTAACATATTTGAATAGATATGTATGAAAATAGCATAAATAGTTCAAGAAAGTGGATGCAATCACAAGTATATACTACTCCTCAGTGTCTGTTTCTGAAATGTGATGGGATCTCAGGCAAAGTGACAGCTTTTATAATCCTTACTCCATATATCACCTCAAACTCAACGATTAAGAGCTGTGAATGAATCACCTCAAACTCAATAATTAAGAGCTATGAATGACTACAGCCATCAAAGCTAACTACATGGCATCAGTTTTGTGTTATCCTATACTCACAACTAACTTAGAACATAAGTATATAGCAGTGTTGTATGTGTAGTGATCACAGTTAATAACATGGAAAAATTAACCATTATAAAGAAATGTGTTCTTAGTGTTGTTAATGAAATAATTTAGTAAAGGTGGTTTTTGAAGTTAAAAACTGGCCTCATTTGGCAGTCATCTAAACAACCCTCTCAGTGACCCCTTCTATTTTTCCCTCATGTCTATAAGTACATATAGTATATATATATACTTATATATATATATGCTAGAATATATACAGTGTGTGTATATATATATATACACATATACATATATGTTAGAATACAGACATACAGGCAAGAATACAGTTACGGCAACCAAAAAGTGTTCATTAATGTATTTATTGAATTCACCCAGTTACAAACAAATAAATGAAAATCAAATCCTTGATATTATATGAGATCTTATGTACCTGACATGATGACAACACATGTGAAAAATGAAGTCTTAGGGCTTTCTTTTCTTATCCTCTTGATCTTTTTCTTTCTTCCTTTTTTTCTTGCTTTCTTTCTTGCTTTCTTTCTTTTCTTTCCTTCTCTTTCTTTCTTTCTTTCTCTCTTTCTCTCTTTCTCTCTTTCCTCTTTCTTTCTTATTCTATTCTATTCATTTGTATGTGTGTGTGTGTGAGCTTAGTTGTTACACTCTTTAGTCTAAACTGATGTGCTCTCAAAGTGACAGCTTGCTATCCCAAAGAGAGGCTCTTTAGTTTGTTAACGAGTTTAGTATTTTTATTATTTGTATTTTTAAAACCTCCATATCATTTCTTTTTAGAGTGTCATATTACTAACATATCATAAGTGTCTGTCCAGACTGTGTGCAATTTAATATTTCTTAAAATTATCATTATTAAAGAAAAAAATATATAAATAAATAGAGTTTAATGCGTTTACATACTAAAGTGAACATGTGAATTAACATTTATGTGCTGTCAAAATGAAGACATTCTACTGAGGTCTGGAATCTTTATTTTCCTTTGTAAAAGCAAAGCCAATGTAAAAGCAAGCAAAGACAAAAGAAACAGTGAATCTAGCAATCATAAATGATTGACAGAAATCGTGATGTGATTTTATGTGGTACATTAGGAAAAAAATAAAATAATTATATTTACAAAAAAACTACTGAGAATATATATATAAATAAATTAAATGAAATAATGGTATAAAGAAGCTATAAAATACATATCCCCTTACATTAAATATTCAGTCTAAGTGAAACACGTGAATATGATCACAGAGTTCTTCCATTGGATTTTCCTCTAAGCTGTTCAGTCTTAATTTTGTCCTTTCACATTGTTCAGACAAAATTGAATAACCCTCCACAAATAACAACAATAAATAATAATAATAATGTAGACAATAATCCATGTGTTTGTGCAGCTAGACTGTCTTATAACAGCTCTATACTGTTTAAATCTTCTTTGCAGCTGCCAACTTCAGTGTAAGCAAGCTGCATAGAAGAGCCTTAAGCTTCCTTTTACCAATAAAGCTTTCTACCCTCTCATAGTTTTTCCTATTTTAAGAAGTTCAATGTTGAAAAGAATGTAACAATATGCAGTATAGGGAATCAGAAATCAGAAAAGGTTTAAAGAATATGTTGTGCTGCTCAAAGGACTTTTACATATAGGTTATATTCTGCTTGTCAAATTGGTTTGACAATAAATTAAATTTGTAATAGTAATGGAAGCCAACTAAAATGACAATTCTCAAACTTTGTATTAGCTTCTACCTCCTAGCTTATTATGCATGTATTTGCCTGGTTCCTACATTTACACAAGACCTCATGAAAGTATAGTCTATCTTTCTCTAAACCACTCCATAGTTAGCACTGACTTTTCAGATGCAAACATTCCTCACAAGTTCCTGTTCATTGCCTGCCTTTCAACCATCTAGTCATGCCCTATTCAATGCACTCCTCATCTTCTACTGGCTGATTCTACATATATTCATGGAGGTGAACAATCCATCTTTTTCTATCTTTCCTCATTCCCTTTTTTCAAATTATACCTAGATAACATTATCAGAATTTCTTCCACCTCTTTTTAGGTTTTCATATGCCTCTCTACACTGGACACTAGGGTGGGAGTAAAAGCAAGAGGGAGATAATGGAGCATGCATTTGCAAATATGCAGCTTTGGGTGAGCAGAGCAGTGTTTATGCACATCTTGTAGGGCATGAGAGTCCAGACAGGCTGTATGAATACATGGTTTCACAAATCATGGAGAAGTACCCATTCTGGTCATTCAAAATCCTCCAGTAAATCGCTTAGCCAAATGCTGAGGTACCTATGTGTCTTTTACAAACTTGCACAAAACTTTTGTATCCACTTCCTTTCTGGTAGAACTTCTTTGTTTTGCTGCCACGGGGATACCTTTCCGCAAGCTCCATGGGTTTCCTAAAAGGTTTCACTTCTTTGACCCACTGGCCTTATATTCCACTCCTTACTTTCCTGCTGCTTCGAGCCTTTCCAGGTATGAGATGAGAGTATTGGAAGGACCTACAAGGAAGACATGAATTCTACATCGTTGGGTCACTCAGGGTCTGAATATGAAAGCAGCTAAGACAGACTGGATAGCAGAGCACTGTTCTTCTGGCCACAGTGTCCTCAGCTTAGAAAAGAGGCAGCTTAGGATAGGGTCTTGTGCTCTTCTGCTTATTTTCGGTTGTTTTGATTTCCAGCATAAGAAAGTGCCAAGATATGATTATATACATGATTTAAAATATATACATAATTTAATGTAATTTTCAAAGTGCTCATGCACTCCACCAAAGATACATTTCTGCAAAGCAACTGCCAATGTCATGATAAATATTTATGTCTCCAGTGCAGGTTCATTTTTAAAACAAACTTTCTTGAATGATGCATTTTTGATAGAAAAAATTCACTTCATTTGGAAATTACTGCTAGGAGAATACTATTTTGTTTCAGCTGTTATTTTATGATGAATTGTATGATTTTCAGAAGCATTAAGAATCTCAGTTTCCCTAGACATCAAAGGTAGTTAAAGATATTTGACATATTCTGAAAAACAGACATAAAATCTATATTGCTAAGTAAGGATATATTATTTTCAAATGGCAGATTACTGGAAAGAAGAAAAAAGAAACACTTCTATTGATTTGATGTTGAGAAACTCATGAGTGTGACTCTAATATCAGCTAATATCAAAAGAGAGAGAGAAGGGAAAAAAAGAAAATCAAACCAAACCACACCAACCAACCGACCAAACAAAAAAACAGAATGCCCCCCACCCTGCTCCCAAATTCCCAAATTGAGTTCACTTGAAAAATAAAGGACAACAACTATTGATGGGAGGAAGTAATTCAATTTTGGCTAGATACCTTTGTCACTGGAAACCATCTCAAGTAAGTAGAAGCTGAAAGAGTTCACTTGCTTACTAGAGCTGCTTGCAGACTTAGCACCCATTCAGACTGAATACTGAATGAATCATAATCATCATGCCATAGCTAGGGAAGGTTATCAAAAATAAAGTGAGGAAAAAAACATAAGCAACACATTGTATCTGAAAATTAACAGTGTACACAAAGGTTCAACTGCTATCTGTAGCAATAAAATAATGAGATCTGCTGGGAATATTCCTTGAAAAATAGAAGTGGTCAGTCATGTTGTGAGATACCACTGATGATTTCAAGCTCACTAGCTCATTCTTCTTCCTAAATTGCCACTACATCTTGAGCATGAAGTATTCGGTCTTGATGGTGACAACATTGTGGGCACCTTTTTAAGCTATTTATCAAATACAGTTGATTAGATGAGGTTTCCAGTTGATACTTGGATAACTGAGTAATAAATCAGTACTAAGCAAGTCTCTTCCTTATTGGGAGGAGACACCTTGTCAACCAGAGTACTAGTGTGACTATATGGACTCAGACCGTTGAGTCACATAGTCTGCTTTGTGGCTGGGACAGTCCCAAGCAGAAATATAGGGTGGGTGGAGAATGGATGGAGAGCAGTTCTGAGAAGAAAGAGTTGGGAGTACTCATGGATGAAAAACTGAATATGAGCCGGCAGTGTGCACTTGCAGCCCAGAGAGCCAGCGGTATCCTAGGCTGTACCAGACAAAAAAAAAAAAAAAAAAAAAAAAAAAGTGTAGCTAGCAGGTCAAAGGAGGTGGTTTTCTCCCTCTACTCTGTTCTTATGAAACCTCACCTAGGGTATTGCATTGAGCTCTGGGGCACCCAGCATAACAAAAATATAGATCTGCCTGAGCAGGTCTAGAGGAAGACCATTAGGACAATCAGAGGGATGGAGCACCTGTCCTATGAAGACAGTCTAAGAGAGGTTGAAAAAGTTTAGCCTAGAGAAGGGAAGGTTCTGGAGAGACCTTATAGTGGTCTATCAGTACCTAAAGAGGGCCTTCAGGAAATCTGGGGAGAGACCCTTTGTAAGGGAGTGTAGAGATTGGACAAGGGGTAATAACTTTAAACTAAAAGAGGGTTGATTTCGATTAGGTATAAGGAAGAAATTCTTTGCTCAAAGGTTGGTGTGGCACTAGAATGGGTTGCCAGAGAAGCTGTCATTGTCTTGGAGGTGTTCAAAGCCAGGCTGGATGGGACTTTGTGCAACCTTGTTTAGTGGAAAGTGTCCCTGCCCAATGCAGGGGGTTTGGAACTAGATGATCTTTAAGATCCATTCAAACCCAAACCATTCTATAGTTATATGCTATATTTTCTCTTTTGCATGTTGTATTGGGTTTATGTGGAAAGGTTATAGTAGTTGGTAGGTGGAAGGAGGGGGCAGAGGTGTGTGGGGAAGATGCTGCAGGGTTGGTTGCTGTGAGAATGGAGACCAGGACCTGATTCACGTGCTGCTGGTTGTGCCTCTGTGATAGCATCTTTTAGAAAACATAAAAAATGCAGAGCAGCTGTGACAGAGGAGTGAGAAACTGTGAGATAAACAGTCCTGCAGAAGGCTGACTCCCACAAAAGTCAATGAAGAGGGAGAGTGAGGCACTGGAGCAGAAATTCCCCTGCAGCCGGTGGAGAGGCCCATGGTCCCCCTGCAGCCCATGGTGTACCACTGTGGATCAAATCTCCACACTGCAGCCCATGGAAAGGAGCCCATCATGAATCAGGTGGATGTGGCTTTAAGGAGACTGTAGGCCATGAAGAGTCCCTGCAGAAACAGATTCCAGGCTAGAGCTGCAGCCCATGAAGAGGAGCCCACACAGGAACAGGTGATTTGGCAGGATCTGCCACCCACTGGGGACCCATGCTGGAGCATTCCATTCTTGAAGGATTTCACCTCATGGTACAGACCCACATTGAACTAGTTCTTGAAGAGCTGCAGCGTGTGGGAAGCCCATGTTGGATCAGTTGGAAAGGACGGCAACCCTCGAGAGGGACCCCATGCTGGAGTGAGGAGGAAGGAGCAGCAGAGACAAAACATTATGGACTTACCACAATCCCGATTCCTCAGCCACATGTACTGCTCAGTGGGAGGAGGTAGTAGGGGATGTTGGGGGCAGGGGGGGGGGGAGTGGTTTTGCTTGCTTTTATTTCTCCCTGCTCTAATCTGTTAGCAATAGGTACTAAATTGCATTAATCTCCATTATGCTGAATCTGTCTGGTAAGCGAACTCTGCGTCCTCATCTCAGCCCAGGAGCTTTTTTTTTCATTGTATTTTCTTCCCTTTGCATATTGAGGATGGGGAGTGACAGAGCAGGGTGCTGCGCACTTGCCATCTACCCAAGGTCAACCCATCACATGCGTTACTGCACATAATATAAAGGCAAGGGCAAAAACCTCTAGTGCTGCATAATGCAGATCTCCAATACAAAGTAAGCTTTTTTTACCTCACGGAGGTTTTTAACTGAAAGCTGTTGCCACAGAACACAGGATGATTATGAGAAGAAGCTATTTCAGTACAGCATTAAAAAGTGCTGTTCGGCACAGTAATTCACACCTAACATTAAGACCTTTGGGATCTGTTGTGGACTCTGAGATAAATTAAGTTCTCACTTCATGTTAATGGCATTCCTGTTTTCAGAAAGTTTTATATTTAGGGATATATTGCTTATATTTCTTCAGTAACTTCTCTCTTGTCTTAATATGTGTAAAACAGTGAAGAATATCATGCAGTATAAATTATTTAGTGCAGGAAATCATCAAAAATTGCATAAAAAATCCCAGAATAATGTAATAAAGAGTAGTAATGGAGCATTCTAGCTATGCTTGAGTTTGATTCTGCTCTAACATTAGGAACTATTATTGCCACTGATAAATAGATTGTATGATTGAAGATGTACAATTTTGTTTTTCAGTGATGTTTCCTTTTCCTAAGTCTTAATCTCTATAATGTGGTAGAGCTGTTTGCATTCAAAACTGAGATATTTTGGATGCCCTGATTAAATTAATGCCCTGAATATTATCACAGATTTAGATCTCTTGAGATACCAAACATTAATAAAATAACTCCTTCTTATTAAGCATAGCTAGTTTTAGCTGTTCTTTTAATATCTGGACCATGGGAAAATTTTATAGCAGCAGTTTATCTTATATCCTCGGTTAATCAGTCTCAAGAAAAAGTAGAAATGATCCTGTCTTCAGTATTGAAATGAAGCTTAATGGCAAACCTTTTCTGAAGGTTAGATTCTCTATTCTCATTCAAGGAAATGTATGTGTTAAGTGAAATTTAGCCTTTATAAAGGAACCCAGTAACAACTTTTTTAATCTGTAGGTAAATTAGTAGAATATAACACTTAAAAATTATCATTCTGAGTAAATAAATAAATAAATAATAATAATAATAAAAGGTCTCTGGATTTAAAAAATCGAGAATATAATATTTTGAATTCTTAATGAAAAAAAATGTATCAAGCTGTGTAGTCTGGTAAGAGAACTCTGTCTGGAGGTCTGAAAAAAACTAAGTTGCAAAATTAGAAGCCGGTATTGAGAATCCTTTGAGGAATTAAGGCCTGCCCAACAGATGTGAATATATATATATATACATATAATATATATAGTATATATTATACATATATATATATAAAATAGCTCTGCATGTCCTATGAATAAACTGGTAAAAGCATGTAATTTATGAACCCTATGATCAATACTTCAGAGCAAAACTTATTTTTCTTAAGTTGTAATTTAATTAAAGTGACACAAAAATTTGAACTTCACTTCGAGTTGTGATATTTTATACTGCGGTGATCAAAATAACAATGTTTTTACATTTATGCCATGACTTTCTTTTCTTGGGAGCAGTCAAGTAAAGTCTTGTGCATAAGGCTTTGATTAAAAAATGTGTGTAGACAAAGCATTCAAATGAAAATACATAAACAAAGAACCCTTGCCCTTTTGTGTCTTCTTTCTGCTCTTTCAGTGAACCTGTATTCTCTATGTGTAAAAACTCATCTAGATGCATCCCCACTAGGGCTGGATGTGTGTATAATGATTTTCTTAGAGTAGCTGGAAGGTGAAAACGTCTTGGCAGATTATTTAATATTTACTCAGAAAGCCTGCACAATTATTATTTTCAGTGTTGTAGAATATGTACATGTTCCTTGCTTTATCTGGTGTACATTTCAAGTTTGCAGGGGAGTATGTGTGTGTATATATATGTAGATGTATGTATTTATATAAAAATACACACATATAACGACAGTGGTAAATAAATGCTGTTTGTACACAAGCTAAGAAACAAGTGGGTTTTTTTGTTTGTTTTTTTTTCTCCAACTTCCTCCTGTATTCTATTTTCCATAGCATTCTGTTAATCCAGAAATATATTAACCAAGTAAGCAAGTTACAAAACCAAGAATAATAAAATCCTTTGTAATATGGAGTATGACTTGCTATGACTGAAGCAATAAATTTCTCCTCTTAATGTTGATAATTATATATATATATATATATATATATTTGCTTTTGTTGACCTTTCTGTGATCTTTCCAATTAACATGCCACAAGGTTTAGGCCAAAATAATCTACTGCCATAAGACACTTGCATAAATTTTGTTAGATTAATCTGAACACCACTAAATCAGATGCACAAAGTGACCATAGTAGCGGAAGAAGACGTAAGCAACAAAAAAGTACAGGGAAAAAGCGTGGTCATTTCTGCTTACACTTTATGCAGAAACTAAATCTGAGAGTCAGCCACAGATAATATTTAATAATAATAATAATAATAATAATAATAATAATAATAATAATAATAATAATAATAATAATAAAGTAAAATGGCTAATATAAATTTTAGGAATATCAACCAAGATCTTATCTCAGTTTTGTTTTAGCTCTTAAAGAAGTCAGGATAATTGACTCTTCAATCATTTCTAGAGGCATAATAATCTCCACTTTGATGTGCCAAGTTTTTACTGTTGCTTGCTTTTTTGTTTGTTTGTTTGTTTTAAAAATATTTTGGTTTTGTTGTTGTTGTTAGAAAATGCATAACTTGGCCAGAAAAATCACGTTAATTCCCTCTACACCAACTTAACTGGAGGTATGAGGAACTTCAACACTGACCTTATTAGGCCACAGATTTGGTCCTATTAGTGCAAGTAAATCACCATATTTGACCGGCTTTAACAACAACAACAAAAATAATAATATATAATATATAAATATTTGTTATGTAATTATTTTCTGATAACTAGAAAATAATAGGAAAAAGTAAGATCTGTCTGTTTCCTCATTTCCTTTGACCCACCATTCTCTTTATAAACAAACTCCTGCTTCCTTTTTTTTTGTTCCCTTAGTTTTGTCTCTCTTGGAATAAGTTGCAAAACTGCATGAATCTTAATAAAATATTTAAGGGTGAAGAAGTTAGGAAAAATGTGGTAGAACTGATTTATTGGGATTTCACAGTTAACTTAATTCTTTATTAACGCATTGTCTATCTGGTCTATCAACTAATGACAAATGAAGGGAAATCAAGAAATAAATAAATAAAATAAAATAAAATAAAATAAAATAAAATAAAATAAAATAAAATAAAATAAAATAAAATAAAATAAAATAAAATAAAGTACATTTAATATAAATAATTCACTTCTCTTGCTCGCCCTCAACATAACAGAGGGACAAAATATGATGAAAAAAAAGATTCATCTGCAGAGATAAGGACAGGGAGATCTCTCACAAATTACTATCATCTGTTAAAACAGAATTAGCATAAGGGAGATTCGTGTAATTTATTGCCTATTGCTAACAGACTAGAGCAGGGAGAACCAAAAGCAAACCAAAACCACCTTCCCTCCATCCACCCTCTTCTGTCTTCGCCCCTTGAGCAGCACAGAGGGATGAGAAATAGGGGTTATAGTCAGATAATAAAACTTCATCTTCCCCTACTCCAGCACAGGATCCCTTTCACCTAATGATCCTCTGTAGGCTTCTCCCAGACTACAGCTCATCAATAACTGTTCTGATATAGGTCTGTAACACAGGATACAGGCCTGTGTTTAGAAATAGGCTGCTCCTGCATGGGTTTCCCATGGAGAGCAGCATCCACCAGACCTTATGCTCCACTGTGGGCTCTTCAGGGGCTGAGCCTCCTTCAGGCCACATCCACCTGTTCCATTGTGGGTACCTTCATGAGCTGCAGATGGAATATCTGCTTTGTCATGGTACAACATGAGCTGCAAGGGGACCTCCTGCTCCATCATGATCCTCTCCTTGAGCTGCAGGGTAATCTCTGCCTTGGTGCCTGGAGCACCTCCTCCCCCACCTTCTTCACTGACCTAGGTGTCTGCAGGATTGTTTCACATTTTCTCACTCTTCTCATACTTGCTGCTGTTGCGCAGGCTTTTTTTTCCCTTTTTAATAATGGTCTCACAGAGGCGTAACCAGCATTGCTCTTTGGCTCAGATTGGCCAGCAGTGTGTCCCTCTTGGAGCTGGCTGGAACTGGCTCTTATCTAACATGGGGCAGCATCCAGGCTCTTCTCACACGTGTCCCCCCTGCAGCCTCCCCTCCACCAAAACCTTGCTATGTAAGCCTAAAACAGAACCACACCTTTGAAATGTACCTTGGTCAACTTGAAGACAAATAAAAAACAGATAGCTGCTGATAAAATTCTGAGTCATAGACAAAATTAGAATTTCTGTCCATGTATCAGCGAAGTGCATATTCACTAGAAATCATGAAAATGACAAATCAAAAGGTGGGAAAAGAAATAGGGTAAATAATAACTTCAACAGATCATGTCTACCAAATGTACAATATTAAGAAATGAGGAAAGGCACTCAAGATATTTAGATTAATATTTACAGAAATTATTACTTAACCAGAGAAACATTCCTAAATGGCCTATGTTAATTAATATAAATGAATATTTTAATTCATTTTTATCTTCCCTGAATAGGAAACAGTTTTGATCATCTCCTTTAGTTTTTCAGGTAGGTTTTGTTGTTTGTTTGTTTGTTTGTTTTCCCCAAGAGAAATGTTTTTTCTTTTCATTTTTCTTTTATTGGATGGTTTAAGTGAAGTAGTGGCTAGAACTGGAAATACTGTTCTTTAGAGAAAAGAGATTACGTTATAAGACCCAGTTCAAGCATGTAACATTAATCTTCACATGACTCTCCACCTACTTGAATGTTCATCGAACCCAGCAGGAACTTAGAGGAGTTCCTCTACCACTGCTTACTCCTTCTGAAAGTGGGCTGGTCTAATTGCACCTTGTTTTAAATAACTTATGACATTCGGTGTCTAAAACTGGATTTCAAATAGGTCAGGTGATTTTCTGATGGCTTAAAAATGGACACTATTGGGTCAAACATGAATCTTTCAATTAGTTTCAAAGAACGTTGATACAGCTTTTGACAGCCTGGGAGGTGGGGAATGTGTTCTGTCTTTTCTTTAGGTGTTTCATACTTCAAAAATTCAAAATTTGTGGTAGCAAAATAAATAATTGTAATCTTTTTTCAGACCTTTATAGTACAATAAAATTGTTTCTACACAGTAAAGATATGATGAACATTCCGTAAAGGAATATCAGGATTGATGTTTTATACTGTGATTTTATATTCTTCAGCTCAGTATTATAATTATAATAAACACTTATCAATATCCAAAATATAGAAAATTCTGATCATTTATTAAATAGTGTATGATTAAATTCAACACAACTCTAGAATATCATTTGACTCTCTTCTTCAAGTCTGAACATACCACTTGAATGGAAATAGTTTAGTTTGGTTTTAAAATGTAATATTCTGCTGTCAGCACTATTTTTTTCTCTCCTTAAAAACACAATACCATCAATTTCAAATGCAAATCCCCCAGGCCTCCCACCCTATACTGGGAGCCTTTCAGAAGACATTGCATTTGGGGAATCAGCGATCTCACACAGGTCGCATCTGCTTTACTGGGGTTCATACTTAGGATGTGAGATACCTGCATGTTATTAACGTAATCAGTAAGTTATAATATATCTTAGGAAAGGTAAGCCGTATGTAGATCACCGAGTGGAATTCAATGATCCTGACCGGGATGGTGTTGCCCATGTAGGAGCTGGTGACCCACATCACAGATAACCTGAGCAGGAACCTGCAAGCTTGTGCTGCCCTGCACATACAGCATGGTTTTTCAGGCCCACGTGGTGCTGCACAAAACCCTTGGCCACAGGATAACTTTTGCATCTCACTGTAACAGAGGATCCTGCAGACAACTCCCAATTGGTTACCAATGATTACACCACTTGTGTGGCCTTGCCTTTGTCTAAAAGTGCAGTAAGACATTCTGATATGAACATCCTTTCAGAACAGTAATTTTCTTGTAAGGGGAGTATAAAAAAGATTGAAAGGCAAAAAGGGACAGCTTCTCTTCACAGACAGGATCTGTTCTGGTCTGTGCAGTGCACTGTGGGAAAATCCATCTGGGATCCACCTGATGCTGCATGAACATGGGTGCCCAGAATCAGAAAGGATGCAAAATTTGTTCACTATTTGTATTCCTCTTCTTATTCTGGCGTATTAAAGCAGTTATCTGACTAAGCCATTTGCTGTTGGGCCTTTCTTACTCAGATCCAGAAAAAGTCCTGCACTGTCTCTCTCACCTCACGAGCTCCACCTCCTTGTGCAGAACATTCTTCCCCTCCATTTTAATCTCAATTCTAGAACAAAAAATATTTGGAACATAATGCTAAATTAAGCAGATGCTTGAAGCATTAAACTAGATTAAGACAGAAACTAAATTTATTTCACGATTACAAACATTATTCTGACCTGGAGGTATTTGAAGGCAATTCATCTCTCCATAGAAGCAAATTAATGTAATAACAGGGACCCTTACATTGCTAATGCTTTTTAGCTCTGTAAATAAATGACCTTTTAATTTTTTTTTTATTTCCCTCAAATAAATTATAATCACCTATGAAATTAAGACTGTACAGTTTTAACTGTCTTTGGTTTGCCCTGCCAAGGGGCCATTGTCAGTGTATTGTTTGGTGACACAAAACTGATTACAAAGGTAGCACAACTTAAATTATTTTATCCTGAGGCCTAACTTGTTTGTAACAAGTTTATAATTACCATTACTTTTGATATTTATCTATGACACAATAATTGCTTGATAATAAGATTACTGAGTAAAACTAAGGTACCAGACCACTTACACTGCAGCTGTCAATAGTAAGTTGTTTGGAACATACTGCACATTTTACTTGTAGTTCTAATAAGATGTGTTACAGGCAGAATGAATGATGATTTTATACTTAAAATCTCATTTTCATATGTATGGAGCTACATCATAGATGTGAATATTAGAATATATAGTGGCTCAAAACTGCTTGAAAAAAATGGTAGCTATTATTCATTTGTGGTACTTAACAAGAGTACTGAAGCTTTTTGTATCATGTAATCATAGAATGGCTCGGATTGGAAGGGACCTCAGAGATCATATAGTTCCAACCCCCCTGCCATAGACAGGAATGCCACCCACTAGATCAAGTTGTTCAGGGCTTCATCTAACCTGGTCTTGAACACCACTAGGAATGGGGCATCCACAGCCTCTCTGGGCAACCTGTTCCAGTGTTTCACCACCCTCTGAGTGAAGAATTTGCTCCTAATATCTAATCTAAATCTCCCCTCTTTCAGTTTAAAACTATTCCCCCTTGTGTTGTCATTATCTGATTGAGCAAAGAGTCGTTGTCCATCCTTTTTATAAGTCCCCTCCAAGTACTGAAAGGTTGCAATGAGGTCAACCCAGAGCCTTCTCTTCAGTAGGCTGAACAGCCCCAGCTCTCTCAGCGTATCTTCATAGGAGAGGGGCTCCAGCCCCTTGATCATCTTCGTGGCCCTCCTCTGGACTCTTTCAAACAGATCCACATACTTCTTGTGCTGGGGGCTCCAGACCTGGACACAGTACTCCGAGTGGGACCTCACAAGGGCAGAGTAGAGGGGGGAAATCACCTTCCTTGACCTGCTGCCCACTCCTCCTTTAACGCAACCCAGGATGCAGTTGGCCTGTTGGGCTGCAAGCGTGCACTGCCAGCTTATGTCAAGCTTTTCATCCACCAGAACCCCCAAGCCCTTCTCTGGAGGGCTGCTCTCAATGAGTTCTTCTCACAGTCTGTGCTCATGTCTGGGATTGCCCCAGCTCAAGTGCAGCACCTTGCACTTGTACTTGTTGAACCTCATTAGGTTCATGTGGGCCCACTTCTCAAGCTTGTCCAGGTGTCCCTTCAGATGGCATCCCTTCTTTCTGTCATATCAACTGCATCACTGTCATCTGAAAATTTGCTGAGGGTGCACTCGATCCCACTGTTGATGTCATCAATAAAGATATCAAACAGTACCATTCCCAGGACAGACCTCTGAGGTACGCCACTCATCACCGACCTCCACTTGGACATAGAGCCATTGACCACCACTCTCTGGGTGCTACCTTCAAGCCAACTCCTTATCCCTTGAATGGTCCACCCATCAAATCCATCTCTTTCCAATTCTGAGACCAGGTTGTCATGGAGGACTGTGTAAGAGGCCTTACAGAAGCCCAAGTAGATGACATCTGTTGGTCTTCCCTTGTCAACTGGTGCAGTCATTCCATTGTAGAAAGCCACTATATTGGTCAGGCAGGATTTACCCCTGGTGAAGCCATGCTGGCTGTCTCGGATCACTTCTTTGTCTTGCATGTGCCTTGACCTTGATTCCAGGAGGATCCGTTCCATGATCTTGCCAGGCACAGAGGTGAGGCTCACTGGTCTGTAGTTCCCTGGGTCCTCCTTTCTACCCTTTTTAAAAATGGGAGTGATGTTTCCCTTTTTCCAGTCACCAGGGACTTCACCTGACTGCCAGAACTTTTCAAATATGATGGAGAGAGGCCTGGCAACTACATCAGCCAATTCCTTCAGGATCCTGGGATCAGGCCCCATAGACTTGTACCTGTTTAGTTTCATCAGGTGGTCTCAAACCTGCTCTTCACTTACCGTGGGAGGGACTTTGCTCCCCAGCCTCCATCTACAGGTTTAGGGAAATTAAAGACTTGGGAAGCCTGACTGTCAGTGACGACTGAGGCAAAGAAGTTGAGTACCTCATCCTTCTCCATGTCTGTTGTTACCAGTTCACCCTTCTCATCCATCAGAGGGGGTACACTCTCCTTGGCCTTTCTTTTCTGAACAATGTACCTATAGAATCCCTTCTTACTATTCTTTGCATCTCTTTCCAAGCTCAGTTCCATCCGTGCCTTGGCTTTCCTGATCCCATCCCTGCACATCTGGACTGCATCCCTGTACTCTTCCCATGCTACATGTCCCTGCTTCCATTGCCTGTGCATTTCCGTCTTGCACCTCAGTCTGACCAACTGGTCCTTGCTCTGCCATCCCATTTGTCTGCCCTCCTCGCCCACGTTTTTAAACAGGGAGAGTTCTTGTGTTCTAAGGAAAATATCCTTAAAGAGTTGCCAGCTCTGCTCAGCTCCTTTGTCCCTAAGGATGGTGTTCCTAGGTGATCTCACCTACTAGGTCTTTAAGTAGCTTGAAGTTCTCACTTTGGAATTTCAGGGTCGTGACTCTTCTCTTTTACAGGCCTGTATTTCTTGAGATCAAAAACTCAACCAGAGTGTGTCACTGCAGCCTAGACTGCCTACAATTTTGACCTCTTTAATGAGCTCTTCCATGTTGGTAAGCACCAGGTCAAGTAACCCTTCTCCTCTGGTTGGTTTGTCTAATACCTGGACCAGGAAGTTATTCTCAACTTACTCTAGGAATCTTCTGGATTGCTTACAGCCTGCCGTGTAGTTTTCCCAGCAGGCATCCAAGTGGTTGAAGTCCCCCATCAGGATGAGAGCATGCAAGTGCAACGCTTCTTGCTGTTGAAACAAAAATGCCTCATCCACTACCTCCCCTTGACTGGGTGTCCTATAGTAGACCCTGACCACAAGGTGCCCTTTATTGGTGTGGTTCTTAACTCTCAGACACAAGCTCTCAACCTGTCCGTGGCTGTTTCTGAGAGGCAATTCTTCACACTAATGTAGAGGGCAACACCCCCTCCCTTCCTTCCCTGTCTATCCATTCTGAAGAATTTTTAGCCCTCTATTTCAATGTTCCAGTTATGTGATCCATCCCACCATGTTTCCATGATAGCAGTCAAGTCATATTTGTCTAATTGTGCCATGGTTTCCAACTCTTGCTTGTTTCCCATGCTGTGTGCATTGGTGTAGAGGCACTTCAGCATAACTAGAAACCATTTGTCTGCTTCATGGTGGAGAAGAACAGAAGTAATTGTCTTATAAGTGAAGTATCTTACAAACTGGATGTGTAGAACGTAAGGTTTCCTTTGGCTGATGTTTGTAATTAAGACACCTTAAGGCTCTTACAGTCCCATGCATGCCCCAACTGAGTATAACATCAAGAGAGTCCTTGATAGATGACAGCTATTCACTACACTTTTAGTTATCATAGGAAAAGTTAAGCATGTAGACAGTAATAAGAAAGTGAGGACTTCAGCTTCACCTCCTAGAAAATAAGCACACATGCAGTCTTTGCCAGTGGAGGATTAATTCTTCTTTGGTTCCTTTTTCAGTCTTGTCATCATGGCTTGACATGTTGTCACAGTATTAAGCAAAGGAGACAGCAATTGCATTGAGTCACCTTTTTACAAGCATAGGAGGTGAAGAAGGGACCCCCAATCTTTTTCAGAGTACAACAATATTTGCTGTATGACCAAACATGAAATATTAATATATTTATCTATTTATTTTTAGATTTGGCTAGATTGTATATTTGAATGATAGACTTAACAAAGCTTTGCAAAGACGTTTTTCTGTGTCCAACTTTTTATCTCCATACTGTGTTTTTACTTCTGCCATTTCAGTCATGAATTACAGTTAACTATTCCCTTTCAAACCCTTTCAAACTGAGTGGAAGTCCAGAAACATTGCTTAGAAGCAGAAGAAGCGTTGTTGAGTCTATAACTGAACTAAACATGTTGATGATAACTGTAATCTACTGTTAGATTGTAGTATTAGGAAATCATAGAATCATAGAATGGCTTGGGTTGGAAGGTACCTTAAAGATCATCTAGCTCCAACACCCCTGCCATAGGCAGGGATGCCACCCATTAGATCAGATTGGCCAAGGCCCCATCCAGCCTAGGAAATGAATGTCAGTCAAGAGTTTTGAAGGTCTTTGCTTGGTTTGGAGTAAGTAATACAAAATAAATAGATAAATAGATAAATGCACTTTAAAGGAAGTTTCTACTTTGAAGAAGATGAACCTTTCCTCACACTAAACTAAACAATATCTTATTTTGATAAGAATGAATGTCTCTCCAGTTCAGTATTTTGTCTCCAGCCATGGCTAACAGCATATTCTGGGGGCAACAGTAAATAGGAACACAAGAAGTACATGGTAAAACTATTCACTCTACCTCAGTCATCTATTGCTTAGGACTTTCTGTACTAGAAGCTGCATCTTTGAACTTGATAGCACTAAGTGGCCTTTTCCTCCATGAATTTGCCTAATGGATTTTAAAACAATTTTAAATTATTAGCTTCCATAACATCCTGTGTCAATACGTTCCAAAATCTAATTACACAGTGTCATGGAGTACTGTGTAATGTGAGTAAGGCTCTGTTTTAAGACTGCAGCATAGCAGCAGTTACCACACAGGCAGATGTGAGATGGAGTGGGATAATCCCTGCCTTTAAAGCAAAAGCTTAGTCCTGAGACCAGGTTGAAGATCAAGCAGTTACACAGAAGCAGCCTCCCTTCTGTGAGAACAAGAGCATCTGTAAGATATTCACTCAGAACTCAGTAGGGGAAGCCCTGTAAGGCCAGAACTGATGCAGGTAGTTTGTCTGGGCACAAGAGCTAAAAGTTACTAGAGAAAATATGGCAAACTCATTTTCAACAGGCTTTTGCAATTTGGGTAGTCCAAAAATAATAATAACTATAATTAGGGAAACAAGCAAACAAGCAAACAAACCAACAAAAAACAGTTAGTTGCTTCTGGTTATTTCTCAATATGTATGAGACCTGTATATGTTGTGGTTTTTTGTTTGTTTGTTTTTGATTGTTTGCTTTGTTTTCTTTTTGCTTCTTTTTCACATTTTAACATTTTTATTATATTATGGAAGACAAACTATAAATAAAAAATGCTGAATAATTATGAAAGATAATTAGTTACAGGTAAGAAGGGAAAAAACATTGATCTATCTTGCAATATGTAGATCTTTGAGTATACAACACAAAGCATGTTAATTGCCTTTGTTCTTTAGTTTTCACAGTAAATTGGATGTTTGTTTCTCCATTCTAGATGTATATTGCTATGGTAATCTAAGTAGGTGTTCCTCTATCTTTGTCATCCTTGGTTAGCCATCCATAACTATTGGTATTAAGCAAGAGTTACTGTCTAACTTGGCTGGAAAGTCTCACAGGGAATGTACTTTATGGTGAATGGTAATTAAAAACAAAATAATTGAGACTTAGATGAACAGAATAAAATAAGAAAATTATAATAAGAGCAGCTTACACTTCAGCGAGGATGTCTCTACTGGCAGATAAACATTTTAAAAATATAGTTAATTCATTTTTTTAACATCTTTTTGTAATTTAGAAAAAATAAATCCAAGGGAAAGTAAGATCAAGATTTCACCTTTAAAGCAGCAAACTTTTTTTTTTTGTGTGTGTGTGTGTGATTTTTTACACAAGTGATTTTTTTACAGATGTGCTGATTTTATTTAATTTTATTTAATAACAAATCACTGGATGCACCATTTAGAATTTTGTGTAGGAAACACTGCTCTTTCAAATGCTAAGGTTATGAAACCCACTTCACACAAGATTTAATATTTGAAGATACATCAGCATTACATTTTATAAACAGACCTGTGCTAAGTCAAACATTTGCTCATCCAAAAGATGTACATCCATATTAAGTGTGGTGTAACTGCATTTATAACACATTTGAGCTTCTAAGACTGAATTTGAAAACACTGATATGCTAATGCAGTCACCTGACCTTGGATTAAATCTGGTCTGGATTTGGTGAAATTAAAAAAAAAAGGGTCAGAATTCATAAAAGAAAATCATTGAATCATAGACTGATTTAAGTCGGAAATATCTTCTAGTTCCAACCCCTTGCCATGGGTAGGGATACCTTCCACTAGATCAGGTTGCCCAAAGTCCCATCCAATCTGGCCTTGAACACTTCCAGGTGTGTGGCATCAGTAACTTCTCTGGGCAACATCACTGCCCTCCCTGATAAAGAGTTCCTTCCCTGCTTTCCTGTAGACCCTCTTTAAGCACTGGAAGGCCACTATAAGGTCTTCCCAAAGCCTCCCTTTCTCTAGACTGAAAACAACAACAACAACAAAAACCAACGCACAACTCTCTCAGACCGTTTTTGTAGGAGGGATGCTCCAGCCCTCTGATCATCTTTGCGGCCCTCCTCTGGACCTGCTCCAATAGGTTTATATCCTTCTTATGTTGCAGGCCCCAGAGCTGGATGCAGCTTGATGCAGGTAGGGGGGGGGCACTACCACGACCAGGAGGGGTCTCATGAGTGCTGAGTAGAGGTGGAGAATCACCTCCTTTGACCTACTATCTACACTTATTTTGATGCAACCCAGAATATGGTTTACTTTCTAGGCTGCAAGCACGTACTTCTGGCTCATCAAAAACTTCATGTCGAGTTTTTTGTCCATCAGGACCCCTAAGTCCTTCTCAACAGAGATGTTCTCTATCCACTAGTCATCCAGTCTTGTAGATGTGGACATTATTGTGTGCTTGAAAAATAGCATAACCTGATTTTTCTTTTAAAAGTCAGGTGGAAGCAGAAAATGAGTGTAAATAAAATGAATTTCACTTGTAATGGACTTATCAAGAGGTGGAAAATTTCCATTTAAATCATCACAGATACACTCTGGAAAAGTAATTTTAATCTCAAAAAAAAAAAAAAAAAAAGTAAGAATGCAAGGGTCCTGCAAATCATTAGAAGAATGAACTGATCATATACATATTAGAACATATGAAGTCCAGTGGACAGCTAAGCACCACCACACCACTCTCTCACTCTTCTTCCTCAACGTAACAGAGGGAGAAAAATGATGACAAATAAAAAGCTCATGGGCTTAGGTAACAGGGAGATCATTCACCAATTAACATCATAGGTAAAACAGACTCATCATAAGGGAGATTAATCCAATTTAATGCCTATTGCTAACAGACCAGGGCAGTGAGAACTGAAAGCAAACTAGAAACATCTTCTCCCCATTCCAACCTCTTCTACCTTCTCCGCCCTGCCCCCCCCCCCCCCCCCCCCCCCCAAGCAGCACAGACAGAAAAAGAACGGGGTTGTTACTCTTTTTTTCCACTTTTCCTCTGCTCTAGCATGTGCTCCCTCCCACAGGATGCTGTCCTTCCCAAACTGATCCTATGTGGGCTTCCCACAGACAGCAGTTCTTCAAGAACTACTCCAATACAGGTCCATACCACAGAGGCAACCCTTCAGGACTGGGTTTCTCCTGCGTGGGTCCCCCGTGGGCATCAGCTCCCACCAGATCTCATG
This sequence comes from Anser cygnoides, assembly GCF_040182565.1. Lineage (NCBI taxonomy): Eukaryota > Metazoa > Chordata > Aves > Anseriformes > Anatidae > Anser > Anser cygnoides. The sequence goes on from NC_089873.1 coordinate 136,298,253, forward strand.
CTCCACTGTGGTCTTCTTGCCACAGGCTGCAGCTCTGGCCTTGTGTCTGTCGTTGTGTAGGCTCTAGATTCCTTCAGGCCACATCCACCTCTTCTATTGTGAGCACCTTCATGGGCTGCAGAGGAGATATTTGCTTTGGCATGGTATACCATGGGCTGCAAGGGGACGGACAACCTGCTCTACCGTGGTACTCTTCTTGGGCCACAGGTTAATCTCTGCCTTGGTGCCTGGAGCACCTTCTCCCCCTCCTTCTTCACTGACCTTGGTCTCTGAAGAGTTGTTTCTCTCACATTTTCTCACTCTTCTCGTAGTTGCTGTGGTGCAGCATATTTATCCTTTTCTTAAATATGCTCTCACAGTCACGCAACCAGTGTCACTCGCTGGCTCAGCTCTGGCCAGCAGCAGTTCCTTTTAAGGCCTGGCAGGAACTGGCTCTTACCTAACTTGGGACAGCTTCTGGAGGCTTCTCACAGAGGCCACTCCTGCTACCAAAACCTTGTCATATAAACCCAATACAGCCACTAAGTCAGTCATTGCTGATGAATTATAGAGGAAGAATCTAAGCGCATCCATTATGAATGAGCATACTTGCAGAAAAATTGTTGACTTAATGAAATCTTTATTCATCAATAATGTAAAGTGAGTCTGTGATAAACTGATTGGTCCAAACAAATAGGTACTGTCCTGATTTTGTTGAATAAGATCAACTCTGAGTATTACTATACTGTGCTAAGTATTATACATGTGTAGAACTCAATAACTTTTCTCAATTGAACACAGCATGGTGATTTTACCCTTCTGGCCAGCTGAACTCCAACACAACTGCTCTGTCACTCTACCTCCTCAAAAGAAGAGGGGGAAAAGAAAGTATAATGGAAAGAAAAAGGCTCACAGGTTGAGATAAAGATAATTGAAAAGAAAGGGGGGGGGGGGAATGAAAAAAAGAAAAAAAGAAAAAGAAGAAAAAGAAAAAGAAAAAGAAAAAGAAAGAAAAAGAAAAAGAAAAAGAAAAAGAAAAAGAAAAAGAAAAAGAAAAAGAAAAAGAAAAAGAAAAAGAAAAAGAAAAAGAAAAAGAAAAAGAAAAAGAAAAAGAAAAAGAAAAAGAAAAAAAAGAAAAAAAGAAAAAGAAAAAGAAAAAGAAAAAGAAAAAGAAAAAGAAAAAGAAAAAGAAAAAGAAAAAGAAAAAGAAAAAGAAAAAGAAAAAGAAAAAGAAAAAGAAAAAGAAAAAGAAAAAGAAAAAGAAAAAGAAAAAGAAAGAAAAAGAAAAAGAAAAAGAAAAGAAAAAGAAAAAGAAAAAGAAAAAGAAAAAGAAAAAGAAAAAGAAAAAGAAAAAGAAAAAGAAAAAGAAAAAGAAAAAGAAAAAGAAAAAGAAAAAGAAAAAGAAAAAGAAAAAGAAGAAAAAAAAAGAAGAAAAAAAAAGAAAAAGAAAAAGAAAAAGAAAAAGAAAAAGAAAAAGAAAAAGAAAAAGAAAAAGAAAAAGAAAAAGAAAAAGAAAAAGAAAAAGAAAAAGAAAAAGAAGAAAAAGAAAAAGAAAAAGAAAAAGAAAAAGAAAAAGAAAAAGAAAAAGAAAAAGAAAAAGAAAAAGAAAAAGAAAAAGAAAAAGAAAGAAAAAGAAAAAGAAAAAAAAAAAAAGAAGAAGAAGCAAAGGCCATGCAGGAGCAAAGAGAGAGATAAAAAAAAAAAAAATATTCTCTGTTTCCCATCAATGAGCAATGTTCAGCCATATCCAGGGAACCAGGGTCTCATGTAGCAGTTGTTTGGGAGGACAGACATCTTCATAATGAGAGCCCCCCTTCTCTTCCCCCTTTCCCACCTTTTATTTCTGAGTGTGGTTTGGCATGGTCAGTTCAGGTCAGCTGCCCTGATAATGTCTCTTCTCCACTTCTTGCCCACCCCCAGACTACTGGCTCTGAGGGGTTTAGAGAGAGCCTTGGTGCTGTGCCAGGACTGCTCAGCAACAGACAAAACATTGGTGTGATACCAATGCAGTTTTAGCTACAAGTACAGAGTTCAACACTATATGGGTTGCTGTGGGAAAAGTTAGCTCCTTACCAGCCAGAAGCATATTAAAACTGGTATTTAGTGGGAGACATTGAGCAATTGGGGGAAAAAAAAAAAAAGAACAAAGAAAAAAACTTCTAAATCTTACAGTTAGCTAAATTAACAGTTTTGCTACAGTCTACAAAGCATCTCATAAAAGACATTGTCAAGACAACTATGATTATCATTTAAACATGATTATCATTTAAAACAGAAGCGCTGACAATAACAGAAGCAATTCTTCACAATTTAGTGTTGTTTGTTTGTTTGTTTGTTTTTTATTTCATGAGACTGGATGAATGGATAATACATTTAAATTGATTACATGATTTATATAAACCTCTCCTTCCCTAGACTAAACTTTTCCATTTATTTCTTAATTTCTTACTGTATTTTTTTTTTGCAGATGAGCTGAAGAAGATTTCACAGTGGAACTTGACTGACACCACTTAGTGGGATGCTGTAAATTTTTGTAAATGAAGCTGTTGGTAGCAGTCACTGATAGGTGTATGAGTGAGTCATGGGGGCAAGAGGGATAGCTTCCTTACTTTGAGAGCTCTGCCAGTCTAGCAAAGGAGGGCAGGCTCCATTACACTTGGTGGGAAGGTGGAAAAGGATAGAGGGAGAGCTGTTTTCCTGTGGAGAAAGTCAGCGGATATGCCAGGCACTACATGACCGTATATAAGTACGCACTATTATTTTTGTTACAGAAATTACACTTTTGAAAACAGAAATGACAGAAAAGAAACTTTCATTTGACAGACGAGGTGACCATAATGTGTTAATAAAATGAAAATGGAGAACCTATATTAAAATAAACTTTCTAAAGTCATATTTCTCATATATATACATAAATACATTACATACAATTTACTGCAATTAAAAATAGTAACAAATACAATTTCCCAGCCCTGTGTTAAGATCAGTGATAGGCTAAAGTTAAATTATTTATCTGAGGCTCTATAAATATTGTTGATGTGGGGATAAACCGTTGACTCAGTGTTAACTGTGTTCGAAACAATGCTCACTGGATTTTTCCAAGACAGTGACCCATTTATGGATACTTTACTTTCCTTGCTCCATGAAATGGTCATAAAGCTTTTCCAAACGTGACTTGTTGTTTGGAGACCTTTTGTTCTGATCTACTACTTTAAGAATTAACATACATCTTTTAATGTATTTTAAGTTGGATTCTGCTGATTTTCAGAATTCTCTTTGTATTTCTTTGTATAAAATTACAATGTTAAATTTTTAATACAGTACATCTGTAACTTTTTTTTCTGCTGATTAATTTCTATATGTTGCCTTTGACATGTTTAATACAAACTTTATAGATGGACATTGTTGTTTGGTTTACCTCTATTTCTTTGTAATGTTAGATTATGGGGCTTTTTTTTTTTAATATATATATATATATACACCTAGTGCGTTTCTCCTCTGTCTTATTCTTAATCATTGTTTTCTTAATTAAATATGTTTGTTTTTTCTTAATTAAATATGTAATTAAATATGTTTTACTTAAGACATTCACTGGATCATAAGAATTAAAGTCACTTGCCAGAGGTCATAGTAGATTACAGATTTTTTAGACAAAATCCAAGAAATCTTGGGGGAATTAAAACATTAGGATGTATTGTCTGAAAGTATTGCAAATATATAATTACAATGGGCATATGTCACCAATAAAGCTATTTTTATTATGTCTCTTACTTTCTTTACAGACTATTTCATACTATATTTAGTCTCTCCTTACTCTCCATATGGCTCTTCCACTGTGAATGAAACATTGGAATCTTTGGATAATTTGCTTTGTGATTTAGTTTTTGTCATTTTCTCTAGTAACAGCAGTTGTGTAAATGGTATCAGAAATCACACAATCACAGAATGATCAAGGTTGGAAGGGACCTTGGGAGATGATCTGGTCCAACTCCCTGCCCAAGCAGGGCCACTTATAGTCACTTGCCCAGGATCATGTCCAGATGGCTCCTGAATATACTTTTAAAGACAGTGCTGTATGAGTGATAAAGCATTTATTTGGCCACGGAATCCAAAGAAATATTTCTCGTTAGAATAATATATGTACCATGTTGCCAGGTACACTTATGCTTCTAGCCCTGTTGTTCCTGTCCAAAGTCCAGATGTCCTTCAGTAGTCTCAGGACAACATCCTGGATTTGGCCCCCAGCAAGTAACGATTCTCCCTTTACAGTCTTCTTAAATGAGACATTGGTGCCTCCATCCCTTGCAGAAGGAAATCTCCAGCCACTGTCACGCACACCTTCCTCTCAGGGCTAATGGTCAGTCCAGGTTGAGGCCTGCCTTAACTGGCCTTGTTCCCCTTCTTTGGTGATTAGATAATAATAACACTGATGCTGCACGTTTAGATCTGAAGGAGGAGGGGGAAGTTTTTTCTTCTTGCCACAAGCTTCCAGTTTTCCCCTTCTTTGGCATTTCTGGCCACCACTAAGCACAGCATTTAGCTGTCCATTCTTCCTTGAATCGTGTGACTCAAAGCTTTTATCTCTGCAAAGTGTGTATGAAAATCTTATCAGTCTCCTGTTCAGCATCCTGACACTATACAGTCTGCTTTCTTCTTCCTACTGTACTTGCAGTTTTCACCCCAGACCAGGAGAGCTATCAGGCGACTTTGCAGTCTCAGGCCTGGGTGGCAGCACCCACCTACTGCAGATCCATTGGGTCAAGGCTTCCAATTTGCCAGGGGTACTTTCTCCAGCTGGTAAAAGACAAAAAAATAAAAAATTAAAAAAAAAATAAGAAAAAGCTATGGCACGTTACCACCTTAGACACAGAGTCCCCCACTGTCTGGAACAGAACCTCTAGGCATCTTTAAGATTCCCTGTCTTGGTGACAGCTGATGTCTATGTCAGCTGTACTCCTGACACTCCCTACTCATCTGCATGTTACAAACTGCTGCTGGCCTTTTTTAAACAGGAAATCCTTTCAAGAAACAGATAGCAGAAAGTGCTGTCTGCAGAAGACTGTAGGAATTTCCAGAAGCACCAGAAATCCAGATTTAAGAAAAACATAAACCAGAATTAAAATAAACCATGAAAATAAAATATAAACAAGACCCACAAGAAATAATTAAGAAAAAAGATTCTGTAATCTTTTCTTTTCTTTTTCCCATCCTCCTCAGGCCATATATGACTAATTTCAAACAGATTATGTATGTATATCTGTACAACAGCAATTTTTTTTCTTGACTTCTGGTGGAGATAGAAAGAGAAAGTTGTGGGAATTGAAAGAGAAATGGATTTCTGTTGTCCTTTGCCGGGAATGCTGGCACTAACAGGAGACCATGAAACTTTTACTTCTGTTTCCTTTTACTCTTTGCAATTTACTGTGGAGGATAGTTTCAAAATAACAAGTTATTAGAGCTTATTCAAAAAGGACTACTAATAACTGTGGGGAAAAAAAAAAGAAAAAAGGAAAAAAAAAAAAGAAAAGTCATCAGAATTCAGCTGCTCAAACCTTTAGCTCTTCCATGTCATTAAAGGGTCAGAAGAGAGAAAAACAAAGCAAGATCAAAGTCCTGGCCAGATATATTATAGTAACAAGAGTCAGCAGAGAAAGTAGGTTAATAGTCCATTGCAATACTCTCATTAGAACAGTTAGTTTCTTTAGACTCCTAACATGTGATCCACACTATATCTAGTCTTGGGTGATCAAAAATTTAAACTTCCATTCATAGGTTATTATTAATAAAATAAATACACATTGATTTTGGAAATTCACAATCTCTCAAATTAGTAAAAGTGTTTTGGTAATTTTAAAATCATTTTATACTGAAGGAGCCTAGAATTCTGATCACTTTCAAACACTTATAAAAATTTCTGAAGTACTCCAATAATTTTACACATTGATAAAAACAAATGTATATTGAGCTCCAACATTTCTAGAGTAAAGTGCATTTTTAACTTTGAAGAATATATCCTGATCTCTCCAAGCACAGAACTCAGAAGCAGAGGAGAAAAACAGAAATATGAAAATCCACTCTGGACTGATTGTAAGTTAGTAAGAAAAAAATATAAACCGGTGAAGTTTGCACTCATATCCAGCAGGAAGATGATTCTCAGTTAGCATCGTTCACTTGGAATTATGAATAGTTTTTAAAATACTATAAAATGCTATCACAACACAAAAAGTAAATGCTTGTGATGATGACCAATATTCAGAAAAAGAAGAGAAATAAACAAACAAAAAAAAAACGGAAAAAAAAAAACAACACTTAGGTAAATACCCTTGATACAGGCCAGGGGATGTCCCTGGCTGGTGTGAGTCACCATCAACCACAGTCCCTTGGGGTTGTCTTTTTAGCATGAAAATGCCATATAGATTTCATTCATATTATATTATTTTTGTAGTGCAGTGCAAAAAAATAAATAGGCTTTCTGAATAGACTTTGCGATATATTAGTGTTAGCATCTGTATTAAGTTAATTACGAGCAAGCATGGTAACAGAAAGACTTAAAATAAATTTGCATGATATGAAGCCACAAGTCTTACGAATAAAGAGATCAAAATATAATTATTTTCAGTACAACAGGAATGGATTTGAAATAAAATAAAATAAAATAATAAAACAAAACAAAACAATCATAGATGTTCATTTAGAAGAAGTTTTAGTCAAATAATTCACTTATTAAAATAGTGAGCAACAACCTCCAAGGAACGGTCCCATTGATGTAGCATAGCTGTCTGATCAAAGACCTGTAAACAAGGCTTAACTCAGAAATCCAGAATTTGTGAGCTTATCTAGCAATAGATTTGACATTGCCATAAAGGGCTCAAAAATAATACAAGTACTGAGCCAGACAAGCAGAAAAAGTCTCTTTCATGTCTCCTCCACATGTAGGCTACCATTACCGTGAAAAAGGGTATCCCTCACTGTTCCAGTCATGTCTCGCAAACTGCTATGAGAGATGAAGTCATTAATGCTGTTCGTTACCTCCTCTTTAATTACTTGGCAGACAGAAGATGAATAGGAAATAAGGAGAATAACAAGAAAGGTTACTGTTTGGAGCACTCATTTAACTGAATATTAGAAGAAGGTTTATGGAGTCCCTCTCATGTTAGGTCATGTAATACTCCTTACAATCTGGCCTTTAAAATTATTTTTTAAATATGTAACCAGAGCTCTGCTCCTTGTTACTCTCACTGATATGCACTGAATGGAAAAATATAAGCATGTGGTAATTTTAACACAATTTTTTATTTATTTATTTATTTTTATTTTTTATTTATTTTTATTTATTTATTATTTTTATTTTTTTTTTTTATTATTTTTTGCTATTTCTCATGTTATAATGATTTTGAAAGTTATCCTGTATACATCAGCTGGAAAAAGGCACTACTCAGATTCAGAATTACCTACTTGAATTATCTACTTGAAAAATGGTTTCAGATATGGTTCCTTTTACATAGATTCACATCAGATTAAATGAAGCAAATAGAATTTCATTACTACAGATGCAAAAGCAGGCAGACACAGCAGGGAAACAACCAGGATTGCTCTTCCATTGTCTACCTCTACTGTAACAATATAACATACTCCAAAACCAGTAAGACTCTTTCAGAGCATGCTTTTAAAGCTAAGTAATTAATAATAAAGATATTTTTTAACTTGTTCATCACCTATGAAACCTCTATTGGTACTCCCCAAGACGATTAGCTCTGGAGTAAGCACAATCTGCTGCTGAGTAAGGGATCCCTGCACACAGGGCAGCGTTCATGAGCTGAGGAAATCCCAGAGGAGCACAAGGACTTGCAAGCAGGCAGCAGCTCTCCCAGGATTGGCTCAAAAAGTGTTGTCTTGGTAGCATGTTAATTTGTTTCTTTTTCATTTGTTTAGTTAATTTCTTATTCAAATTCTATTTTGAATTATTTGATCATCTGTTTTATCTTTTTGTTTCAATTGTCTTTTTTTTTGTCTATGATTGTTTAATTTTTGCTGTTCTTCTCAGGAGTTATTGTTCTGTCAAATTGTGATAAAATTATTTGAGCAAATGCAGACAGAACAGATGAAATACAGTTGTAGCATAATTAAATGAACCATGGACTTACTGTATATCAGATTACAGGTGAAAATAAACAAGTGAATACATTATTTTCAAGTTTAAGAAAAAGATTAGAGAAAATGCAAATTGTTATTTGACTTCGTTTGTGTTGAGTATTGTATTATAGTAGGTGCTATGTTCTCAAGCTACATAAGTGGTAACACAATGAATCCAGACAATGTAGATTTCATATTTGTATACCATACAAGTAGTATTAGGAGCACATTTTCATACTGACAACTTGTATTTCTTCATATTAGTGATTAAAAAATATAAGGACAAAATTTTTATTCCTTAATGTTCATGGAAGAGGCTGGTTACAGAAGAAACAGATCATTTATTAGCAAATAAATTAGCAGATCTTCCAAGGTGTTGTGATTAATATAGTACTGTTATTGTAATTATGACCTCTATTTTTCATGAGTGACAAGTTTCATATTATATTGGGAAAATATAAGTTACTTTGCCAAGGATTGAATATGTCTCAAAATAATGAAAATAATTCTTTTAGGCATTTAGTAAAATGTAAACTCAATTATCAGATTCATGGACCAATGAAGACAGCACATTCGTATTACAATAATTCCCAATCTGAAACAAACAATTATAAATGTTCCAACTCAAATTGTGTGGGATTTGCTACTTCACTTGGATGCATATAAGTCTATGGAGCCCAATGGGATTCATCCCAGAGTAATCAGAGAGCTGTCTGATGTCATTATGAGAGCTCCCACAATTATTTTTCAATGGGCTTGGGAATCTGGAGAGGTCCCATTCGAATGGAAGCTGGCAAATTTTGTTCCAGTTTTCAAGAAGGGCAAGAAAGAAGACCCTGGTAATTACAGGTCTGTCAGTCTCACTTCAGGGCCTGGTAAAATTATGGAGAAGATAATTCTCGGAGTTACTGAAAAACACCTGAAAGACAATGTGATCATAGGTCACAGCCAATATGGGTTCATGATGGGAAAGTCCTGTTTAATGAACTTAATTTCCTTTTATTACAAGGTCACCCACCTAGTTGACTAAGGGAAGCCAGTTGATTTAATCTTTTGGGATTTTAGCAAAGTTTCAATACTGTTTCTCACCGTATCTTTCTGGGCAAAATGTCAAGCATATGGCTAGATAAATACATAATATGATGGGTGAACAGTTGGCTGACAGGTCAGACCCAAAGGGTTATAGTAAATGAGGATGCATCAGGCTGGCAGCCAGTCACTAACGGGGTTTTGCAGGGCTCCATTTTATGGCCAATTCCCTTTAATATTTTTATACATGACTTGGATGCAGAATTTGAAAATAAGTTTGCAGGGGGGTTGGAATTAGAGTCTCTTTAAGGTCCCTTCCAACCCAAACCATTCTGTGATTCTATGATTTATACATTTATTCTCACAGTTGCTTGTTTTCTTAGTGAAAATCTAATTCAGTAGTAATTTTAAGTATACACTTAGCACTAAAATGAGCTCAGTTAACTCAAAAACAGAAGTCTACTTAGAAATAATCTCTTTTATAGTATTCTAGAATCCTTTGCATACAACCCAGCATCCACATAATATTTAACTAACATAACTGACTACAATTTATTTTGGGTTGTTCACTGGTGCCCCTTTGTCTCAACCCTCAAAAAGTATGTTTGCAGATGACACCAGACTGGGAGGAGGTGTTGACTCCATTGAGGGTAGAGAGGTCTTTCAGAGTGATCTTGATAAATAAAAGAGCTGGGCAATCACCAACCTATGAAGTTTAACAAGAGCTAGTGCTGGATTCTGCACCCAGGAAAAGGCAACCCTGGATATTTGTACAGTTTGGGGGATGAGAGGTTGGAGAGCAGCCCTGCAGAAAGTAATCTGGAGGTTTTTGTTGGCGGCAAGTAGAATGTGAGTCAATAGTGTTCCTTTGCAGCCAGGAGTGCTTATCCTGGGGTGCATCAAGCACAGCATTACTAACTGCTCGAGGGAAATGGTTTTCCTGCTCTGCTCTGTGCTGATGTAGCCTCAACTTGAATACTGCATGCAGTTTCGGATGTCACAAAATAAGGACATAAAACTATTAGAGAGTGTCCAAAGGAGGGCTACAAAGATGGTGAAGGGTCTAGAGGAGAAGACATGAGCAGTGGCTGAAGTCACATGTTTTGTTCAGCCTAGAAAAGAGGAGACTGATGGAAGACTTCATCACAGCCTAGAGCTCATGAGCGGGAGGCGTTGATCTCTTCTCTCTGGTGATGAGTGCTAGGACCCAAGGGAACAGTGTGAAGCTGTAACAGAGGAGAATCAGGCTGGATATTATGACAAAGTTTATCACTGAGAGGATGGTTGAGCGCTGGAACAGGCTCCCGGAGGAGTGGCTTTGGTGTCAAGCCTGACAGAGTTTGAGAAGCACTTGAACAATGTTCTCAGACATATGGCTTGATTTTTGGGTTGTCTTGTGTGGAGCCAGAAGTTGGACTGGGTGATTCTTGTGGTTCCCTTCTAACTCAGGGTATTCTATGATTCTATGATTTTCTCAACATCTTTTTCTCCTTAAGTGTTTATGGTTTTCAGTTTCATTCCAACTATTTCTTACATTTTAACTGTCCCTTTAAGCATGAATATATTAGTCTGTCATTTATGCTAACATAGAATCATAGAATCATAGAATCATAAAATATCCCGAGTTGGAAGGGACCCATAAGGATCATCAAGTCCAACTCCTGGCACCGCACAGGTCTACCCAAAAGTTTAGACCATGTGACTAAGTGCACAGTCCAATCGCTTCTTAAATTCAGACATGCTTGGTGCAGTGACTACTTCCCTGGGGAGCCTGTTCCAGTGTGCGACCACCCTCTTGGTGAAGAGCCTCTTCCTAATGTCCAGACTAAACTTCCCGTGCCTCAGCTTGACACCGTTCCCGTGGGTCCTATCACTGGTGATTATGGAGACTAGGTCACCTGCCTCTCCACTCCCCCTCGCGAGGAAGCTGTAGACTGCGATGAGGTCCCCCCTCAGCCTCCTCTTCTCCAGGCTGCACAGGCCAAGTGACCTCAGCTGCTCCTCATATGTCTTCCCCTCTAGGCCCTTCACCATCTTCATCACCCTCCTCTGGACACTCTCCAACAGTTTAATGTCCTTTTTGTACTGTGGTGCCCAGAACTGCACACAGTACTCGAGGTGAGGCCGCACCAGCGCAGAGTAGAGCGGAACATACTTCAAAAGGTGTCATTACTGTCTCCTGATGACATTTTTCTACACAACACCTTAGTAGAGACTTTTTTCTTTAGTGGGATATAAAGCAGCTAGAGTGATTTATAGGGTTAGGAAATCAACTTGCCTGGTCTTTGAAAAGTGCAGATTGTCATATTGATTATTCACATACCTGTCTGATTCTGGAAAATAAATAAATAAGTAAATAAAAATCTTATTTGAAATTAACAACAGACTAAAGAAAAAAATCTCTTTGTTTAGTTTATTGATGAGAAGGTAGAGAGTTAAATTATTTTCATCTATAAATACCCACCTCCTAACAGCAAATGATCTGGGAAGCATAGGCTTATATGAAATATGAATATAAAGGCTTATATAAAGCCTTTATATATATATATATATATGAATATAAAGGCTTATATGGAATATGAATATAAAGAGGAAGGTGAGGAGATGAGTTTCTGAGAGATAAGGAAGGTTCTTCTTAAACAGAAGTCTCTTAATCAGATGGGGTGATTTATCTCAAGGACATAGTGTGGCTTATAAAGACATTGCAGACTTGACATAAGCATAACTGAATGAATTTGTATTGCTTGTTTTTTTCAGGAGGTCAGGAAAGACGATCACAATGGTCTCCTCTGACCTTAAAGCATCAATCTTGTTATCGAAAGGTGATTACAGTAAATGCCCCTGATTTTAGGAGGTAAGAAAGAAAAATATGTGTAGAGATGTTACTGTGCAACACAAGAATTTTCAGTGGAAACCAAGGAATTGTGTAATTTTGCTTTTTGTATGTCTTAGCTAACTGTTTCAGATACTTAATGGGTTTCTCTCTCCTGTATTCTGGTAATTTTTGTCTGTCTTGCCATTATTAATGTCTTGTGGGTTTTCATTCTTTATTCATTGCATAAATCTTCAGCAGGATGTCTGTTCAGAGGTAATCTTTTCAGTCAAACTGTCATTGCTGAGAACACAAATTAGGGAAAGATTATCAGTATGTGAGTTATCCAGCATATGTCCTGGTTTCTACACTCTCCCTAGAGCTGGGAGTTCTGGCCACAGATCAGAAATAAGGCAAAGCTTAAAGAGACCTTGGGTCCCTTGATCCTTTACAACTTCTCCCGTACCATTGAGCAGGGAAGAGTACTTGTGTTACAACCTTTAATAGCCTTTGCCCCTCCTCTTACCTTTGGCCTTACAATTTCTGAAAAGGCAACAAAGCAGTAGAGGTAGATGTGGGTTTTATTTATCCATATATATAAGAATAGAGGTGATATGTTTGTAGGGAAGATGAAAGTCTAGAAGAAGCACAGGGGTAGAGACCAAGAGGCAAAGATAATGGGCTCAAATAAAAATGAATGAAACAGAACTTTTCAACAAAGTAACAAAAAAACAAACATACAAAAACCTGAGGGAGGAAAATACCACTGCTCCTCTATGTTTGTTTCATTAAAGAGTGAGATTGTGATCAATGCGATTGTGACCAACGTGAGAAAAGTCTCCGTAATTTTTTTTCAGACAGGGTCTTCTGTGAAGCTATTTTATTTTTGATTGCAATGGTGGGTGTCCTGCAAGCAGGAGCACACAGCAAAAGTATATCATAAACCTTATATTCTCTATTTCCCAACGCTTGATTCCTCCCCTGTTTCCATATTGGCTGAGTACTACAGGTTCACAAAATACTTGACACATTACTATACCATATATGTACAATTTTATTTGTCCAACCATTAATTTCTCCTTTTCCTCTTTTTTTTTTTTTTTTCCCCATCTTCTCTCGTGACTAGAGGGGTCGTGATTTTTGTTTTTACTGATTTTGCACTGTTCATCCTGTTTTTCTTAGCTGTCCTCCTTATTTGGGGACAATGGGACCTTCCCCTTCTCTGCTTGACATACTCCCCACTGCTATGCTACTGTCATGCCCGCACAATCACTTTTGAATGTGCAAGGTTAGTGGAATTTTCCACTGCAAAAACATCTACTGCAAAAACACAACTTTGTTTCTCACACCAGGGCAGACATACAATGTTTAACTGACGTTTGCTTCATTTATTTATTTACTGGTGACTAATAATACTGTGTGTTTCTTATTTTTACCCGATTTTTAAAAGTCAAAGGGATTTTGGTAAGATCTGTTAATTTCAGACACTGCCTTGTTAAGAAAAAAAGTATGAGATACACTTGTGAGTCTTAAAAAAAAAAAAACAATGTTTATCTACAAATTATTTTGATGTTTCTGAAAAGTATTAGACTTGTAATGGAACTAGTTTTCTTTGATCATGCAATGAACACTTCCTAGCTTCCTAGGACAGATCTACCAGTGCAGGTGCAGACCCTGTTGTACTCCCTAGATCAGGGGAGACATAGACACCTAAGCCATAGCCACTGCCGCTAACCATGGCAACTTTAAAACAGTGTTCAAGATTGTATTGCAAAATCTACTAAAGTATTTCTCTTGGGAAGGATGTTGAAAAAATAGTCCATAGAAACAAAGATTCAAAACTAAGCTGAAACTGATGCACAAATGTAAAGCTTACGGAGGGCTGACAAGGATGAATATAGGAAAACTTAATTTTTTAGTTTGCAAAGATTTTGTGGTCCTGTAGTTTTGTTAAGAAAACAACACCAAAGAAATTTAATTGCCAAAATCATATCTTTTGTTCATCTGCATTATTGAATCTAAATTGAATAATGGGGTGCTCTAAATAAGTGATATAAAGCAAGGAAATATATCACATTTCTGTTTGGATAGGCTTTAAAATCAAGCAACCCATTTCCAGCAGGTTGCAGAAATGAGAGTTTGACATAATAGTATTCATATCACTGCAGTACCCATATACACAATTCCATGTAACAGCCTTCCACATGCTTCCAAGGCTCGTAAAAAAAGTAACGCTTATGAAATGTTTTGACCTGGACATGTTACAGATGTGACAAATTTTATCCTTTGCGTTGGCTTATATTACATACAGTTTCACATTATTTACTTGACTAAAACCTAGGGGTCATTGCTGTCTCCATATTTTAAAATGGCAACTTCAGTCAAAATGCAGGTCTATCCTCCCTGCTTGCTCCTTCTCATATCTCTTCCAAAATCCTAGACTAGTTTAGGTTTACTTCAGTGTAGACCCCACCAGAGTGTTAATAGAGGGGGAAAACAACAACATTACTTGATAGATGCAGATTAGACAGAAAAAAAATGTACACTAAAACTGAAGATTTTGCTATCAGACTCAAGCAAATATACTGCTCTCTTCTGCTTCTGGCATCATCGCCTCTGCACTGCAGGTATTCTTTTTATATCTCATTTGCCAGCATATAGACAGATCATAATTTTAAGTGTTGATGAAAAAATAAAATATTGTCAAGAGCACATAAGTTTATTTTAATTGCATGTAAAACAGTGTACTACATAGTGCTTTAATTTCTGTATATGAAGAGCAAATTCTCTTTCCTTTTTAAGTTAAAGAAAAAAAATCTTTTATTTTGTTATCAAAAGGCCTATATGACTTGGTCCAACTGGATGAAAAGAATAATAGTTTGTACACGGTCTTTTATCAATTGCAGATATACTCCATTCAAATACTTTTTATTGCTTACATTACATTTGGAAAATATTCAGGGATATTATTTTATCCATATTTCTTTAATTAGATAAATATTTGAGACTGAACCTTTAATTTTTGTGATTCTGACTTTCATATTTAGATTAACATATATTCATAGAATTATAGAATATATAGAATATATAGAATATAGAACAGTTTGCGTTGGAAGTGACCTTAAAATCATCTAGTTCCAACTCCTCTGCCACCTTCCACTAGACCAGGTTGCTCAAAGCCCCATCCAACCTGGCCTTGAACACTTCCAGGGATGGAGCATCCACAGCTTCTCTGGGCAACATGCTCCAGTGCCTTACCACCCTCAGAGTAGAGAATTTATCGTATTTCATGAATATTATTGGTTACCATTGATTATGTGCAAATATAAGCACATAAATAATTGTCATAAGTATATATGCTTATCTATATAAGTGAGAATAAGAGTGAGAATGCTGAGTAAGAATGCTGTTTCCCACCTGTTACTCCTGAAGAAACTGGCTGCTCAAGGCTTGGACAGGTGTACTCTGTTGGATTAAAAACTGTTTGGGTGGCTGGGCCCAAAGAGTTGTGGTGAATGGAGTTAAATCCAGCTGGAGGCTGGTCACTAGTGGTGTCCTCCAATGCTCAGTCCTGTGGCCAGTTCTCATCCATAGCTTTATCAATGATTTGGACAAAGGGATCGAGTGCATCCTCGGTAAGTTTGCAGATGACATCAAGTTAGGCACAAGCGTTGATCTGCTCGAGGGTAAGAGGGCTGTGCAGAGGGATCTGGATCGGCTGAATTGATGGGCTGAGGCCAAGTGTATGAAGTTCAACAAGGCAAAGTGCCAGGTCCTGCGCTTGGGGCACATCAACCCCGTGCAATGCTACAGTCTGGGGAAAGAGTGGCTGGAAAGCTGCCCAGTGGAAGGGGACCTGGGAGTGTTAGTAAATGTCTGTTTGAATGTAAGCCACCAGAGTGTTTAGGCTGCCAAGAATGCCAACAGCATCCTGGCTTGTACCAGAAATAGAGTGGTCAGCAGGACTAGGCAAGTGACTGTCATCCTGTACTCGGCCCTGGTGAGGCCACACCTTGAATACTGTGTTCAGTTTTGGGCCTCTCAGTACAAGGACACTGAGCTGCTAGAACATGTCCAAAGAAGGACAATGAAGCTGGTGAAGGGTCTAGAGAACAATTATTATGGGGATCGGCTGAAGGAAATGGAGTTGTTTAGCTTGGACAACAGAAGTTTCAGGGAAGACCTTGCTGTATTTTATAATTGCCTTAAAGGAGGTTGTAGTGTGGTGAGGATGAGGCTCTTCTCCCAAGCACCAAGTGATAAGACAAGGGGAAATGTCCTCAAGTTGCACCAAGGTAGGTTTAGGTAGGATATTAGGAGAAATTTCTTTACTGAAAGAGTTGTGTGGCATTGGAATAGGCTGCTCTGGGAAGTGGTTGAGTCAGCATCCCTGGAGGTCAGCAAGCAACATATAGATGTAGAACTTAATAGCATAGTTTAGTGGTAGACTTTTCAGTACTAGGCTAAAGGTTGGACTAGATGATCTTAGAGGTCTTTTCCAACCTGAATGATTCTATTATTCTATATAATATGTATTTCATATATATTTCAATGATTTTACACTTTTTGGAGAGTTTTTATAAGATTTTCATGTTCATATCTCTGACCTCTGAAGGGTAATATTAGTAGCAAGCATGCACTACTGTATTTACAGTCTTGTTCCCCCTTTTAATATGTCTATACGACTCCCTCTTAAATTTCTTAAGTAGTTACTGTTGATGGTAGTATTCTGAGCCTCCATCTAGAAAAGACTAAATTGACACTCATTTGCATGTCAAAAGGTGAAAAAGAGCTCCTTGTTGACTTATTTTAGTAAAAAAAAGTGAAAAGTGATGTATATGAATGGAGTCTATAACAGGTACAGACATTTGTTTTCTGAACTGGTTACCAGAGGAATTCATAAATGCTAGTACCACAGAAGTCAATGAAGGATTCATTTCACTGTTTAGCTGTGATTGCTTTCTATTGCAGTATGGATATAAGATTTGCTAGCTTTCTGTCATACAGATAGCAGTGACAATATAGCTAAAACTCACAGCAGAAGATATCTACTAAATCCAAAATCTGATTAATAAAGAACAAATTAAAAATTGATATTGCTATGGAAGCAGTGCAAAGTAAGGTTGGCAACCAGACATCATTATACATTATGTGAGGCTTGTTATGCAAATTGTAGACTATTTTATTTTATTTTATTTTATTTTATTTTATTTTATTTTATTTTATTTTAATTTAATTTAATTTTATTTATTTATATTTTTTTAACAGAAAATTCAATTAAAGTATCTGGATCAAGGTGCGTATAAACTATCATTTTAGCTTGTGTCAAGGCTGCCTTTTAAATGGATCTCCCAGTTGTCATCAGTTACTGTGATTTGGTCAAGTCACCATTTCCATTTTTTGGTGAATGCATTAGATTGTACCTAGTCAAAAGCAAAAAATATATATATATACACACATATATATAATATATATATATATAAAACTATACACACATATAAGTCTGTCATATACACACATAACATAAGTCTGTCATAAGATAGCTGCATGTAGCTGCACAGCAAGGCATGAACCTGGAATTCTTTTAGACATTGTGTGGAGGTTTATGCAAATCCTAAACAGCATCTTTGATTGTAAGTGTGCAAGCAGCTTCTCTAACTTCAGTGCAAACCATGATATGTCTGAATTTCCAGGACTCTGTTTTCATGGAATCGTGAGGATGAAGTACAGAATGAAACTGATCCATGATGCACAATATTCATAGAAAAGTGAATTTCCAGTGCAGTTTATGATGCACAAATCCTGGGTATTTGAATAGTTTATGGAAAATGTTTACTTGAGCAAAGAATTTTTTGTGAGCCACTGCTCACGTTGTATAACCCTTTGACGGTTGACAGTATAACGTCTATCAGGACTGGTTATTTCACTTTAGAAATGTCTCAGCATCAGTATTTCTGGAATGCCTCTTGTACTTGAACAAGAAACAGTATGGATTTTTCTATTTCTGGTAGCTTGAAAACAACTTATCCCAGTCACAGCAGGGCCATAAGGTCATTATAGGGAAGGCCTATCTTTCCTCAACCACAGAGATTTCAGAGATATTGAAAATAAGTTCAATAACTAGAAGCAACTAAACTTTTTATAAAATATTTTTCCCATAAAAATGAAGCTTCAAATAAACTATTATTTTCATAAAATGATATCCTTGGTTTTAGAATTTCTGGCATGCATTTAATCATTATATCCTGATAACTATCTCTTGTAGTTATTTTGGCTGTACCAAGTTAAGCTTAAGTATCACCTGGCTCATTTTGCTACAGAAGCCAGAAGTGATCATATTGGAGAAGAATATTACTATACAAATAGGGCAAGTGTATAATGTTAGTAGAAGAAAGTTATTAGATTTCATCTCCATTTTAATTTTTATATGTGTCCAATCCCTTGTAGTATTTCCCTCTGATTTTTTGTAGTATTTCCCACCCCCCAAAACTTGTATCAGTCTTGATGCCATCAAATGGACTTTCTCTATTTCTTATAACATCTAAAATTGGGCATAATGTTCAGCAGAATCCCATTTAGTGCCAAGAATTATCTACTGCATATTACATATAAGACTTTATTTCAGAGATCCTAGAATACTATTTGTTTTTGTAACATTGTTATATGCTTAACCAGATTTAGTTAGTGACTCATAGTAAACCTGAGATTATTCCTACCTATATCAGTATTCTTCAACACGTTTTGATTCTGTTTATGCTAAAATATTCCAAATTATCCCCACTAAATTTTATTTTCATGATTTATAACCATCAGAAACATTTAGTATGATTCTGAGATTTTCTTCCCGATTCCTTGAATTACCCACAATTTCACCTTGCAATTTAATATGCTTTCCAAGCATTATAAGTTTGTTAACTGCTATACCTTCTAAGTCTATAATGTAAGTAGGTGGAAACAAGTCTAGCATGAGGAGTACCCAGTGGTACCTAATATTCATGTTATACAGCTAATTTGTGTTCTTTTGAAAGAGAGAATAGCATTTGTTTGGCTAGATATATTCATGAAAACAACAACACGCTAGGATCATATTATGCCTCTGTTAGGCATTTAGAAATACATTTTAAATATTGTTTCCAAGATCCTAAACAGAGTCTGGAGTTACATGGACAAATCTACAATATCTTGTAAACATTTTTTTTTTCTTTTTAAAAGAAGCTACTGTTTCCCTTTCTTCAATCATATAAAATCTCTTTTATTCTCTATAACTCTGGAAAATATAGTCACCGATGATCAAAAGTACTTCTAGCCAGGTCCTATAATATTTACAAATATTGTTTCTTCAAGATTTACCACAACAGAAATAATATCCCATAACATTATTTTTGTAACTGTAATTTTTTTTTTTTCTTGCTAAAATTAACTTTATGTTACCCTTGGTCATAATTGGTCTTTTGTGGAGAGCTATGAAAGCAATGAACACAACTGCCTTTCTCAAAATCTGCAATTACTTCTTACCTATTAAGTAGTCAACCTTATTGCTTGTTACTTTTCTGATTACTAAAAATTTCATTGTGTGAACCACAGTTAGTAAGTGCACATCACTAAGCTGTAGGAAGTTTTATTACTGTAACAAGCATGAGAAAAGGCAGGGACAATCTTCCTCCAACTTAAAAAAATTAGTTCAATGCCATTAATGACTACTGAAAACTACAATTAATTGTGTTGTAGTTTTGTCCATGTTGAAGTCAAAAGCATGTAAAAGAAAATAAAACTATTTGCTTTGGAGGTACAAAATCAGATAAAGTATATACCATAAAGTATATTCAAATGGTTATGAAGGTACTTATTTAATATTTATGCCTGAAGATGTTAGACAGGATTAGCTAGGCTACAGAATAAAAACTAAAACTTTCCATGTTGAAGATTCCTTCTAGGTAGAGTCTGAAATGAATGAATGAAATTTAATTCTTCTTAAAAGTCATAAATTTATCCTCTGCTACTGATTCCTGAAACAGTGAGATGAAGATAATGGAAAGCAAAATTATTCACTTAGTTTCTTCCAGAGAGGATTACATGCTTTGAACAAGTTTTACTATTGCTATACTGATTTTATACCAATTTAAGAATAAATTTATGTGCTGTTATTCCTTATTCCAGATAGTTTAAAGCAGATTAAAGTTAGGATCAATGTATTGTGAAATTAATTAAAGAAAACAAAAGTAGAGTATAGTTACTATAGGTAATTCACTTTCATTCACTTTATCTGGTCATAGAGTTTCCACAGTGTTTGCTCTCTCCCTTCAGTTAATACTGAAAGGTACATGCTCAGTCCTGACTCATTAAAGTATTCATCCATACAAGGGTGGACTGAATCCTACCAAAGTATCATAATACACATATCCAGGTAAAACAAATAGGAAGGGAGGGAGGGAGGGAGGCAGGGAGGAGGGAAGGAAGGAAGGAAGGAAGAGACCCCACACAGTCTTTTCCACGTTTGTTTTCCTGTTATTGTATGACTGACCAGGTTCCAATATTAATGGGATCTCTGTGCATCCTCCCTTCCCCTTCATAATGTTAAACTCTCTAAAGCTTCTTTAATTTAACATATTTTAATTTAATGTATAATAATAGTATTAATTTACCTACCATGTTCTTGTAGTTTAAGGTACACATCATGGTACACTTATTTTGGTAGTACTGCTGAGTTTAGTCTCTAACCTTGTGAACAACACTGATAAAATTTTTGTATTGAAAGACTGGTTTGCTGTGAGATCATTACCTAACCCAGTTCCCTGAAAAATAGTCAATACAATTCTTTGGAGCTTAATTAAAATATAGGTCCTGATATTGTCCTCGTTTCTAATTCCTTTCTTCATTTTTATCATGCTTTCCACGTTCATTCTACTATGTGACAGTGATATATGACCACCCTGCTGATGAGCTAATGCTCTATCCAATGAGAAGCACATAGCAGGTAATTTCTTCAGGCAGTGAACACCTGACCTACATTTTTAAGGAACTGTACAGGTCGACTTTTTATCCTCTTATTGTCTGAATATTTGGATGGTAGCTAAACAGCTACAATAAGAAATCCAGGTTTAGACACCTAAGCAATGTCTTTCATAGTTTAGTGGTCTTCTTTCAGCTTTAAATAATCTTGGTGGCTGGTAGTTTACTCTTTATGAGATTATAAATACATTATTTATGCATTTTATTTTCTACAGGTAGGAGTAATTGACTTGTAATTTTCTTGCTAAATATTTTAACAATGTGGCGAGAGAACTATGAAATTTGATTATTTCCTGTCTAGAAATATTTTTTAAAAATTTAATCTTTTGTTTGCTATAAAATTCCTTCTAACCAGCACTATTTTCAGAGCCATCAATGGCAGTGTTTGCAAATAGTATATGGTTACCTAAGGAGTAGAGAAAATTATCATTCGGGAGGTGTCAGTAAGTGATCTGCAAGGGAAAAATATTCATTCTAAAGACCCCAGAATACTGATGAAATAGAACTAAATTGTACTAAAAATATTCATAGCCAGCAAAGTATGCATGTAGTTTCTGTATAAAAAGGCCTTTCTGGACAAAGTCTTGACAACCAATAATAGAAGATATTGATAAATTATTCAGTACTATTTAATACATGGGCTGATGCTGCATTTATTTATTTACTTCCTGGAAAAGTGCTCACAGCCAGTAAAATATTGATCCAAGTACCCCAGCCATAAGGACATATGCTTATAGTCAGTACTAGCAATTGAACTAACACCAAAACAAATCAATACAGATAATTACTATATTCAGTGTTTCTTTTTTTTTTCTGAATTACTGTAAAAACTATATTTATTTAGTTTACAGACATATGTTTTCTTCATTAAACAGTGTTGAACTAGTGTTGAAACATTTTTCATTCTCTAGCCTTATCCACCTCCAAAGCATTTTGAAGCCTTTCATTAAGCAGAGGAGTATATTTTTTCTAAGTCTCTGGAGGGGTAGCCCTGTTTTCATCACATAGTCAATTGAAATACTTGTTTTGACAAAGCTTGTTTTAAAAAATTTGTTTTAAAATGACAAATAAGAGTAAGAAAACATGGGGGATAGTTACCAAAATCTAGAAAATTACACAAAACTTACACTTAGTACTGCTGTGTATCAACAAATGATTTTATCTCAGTGATTAAAGATAAATGCACAGTTTATTCTGCAAGAAACTGAGAATACCTTCATCATTTGCTTAGCAAATACTGTGAAAGTGAATATTTAAAAATACTTTCCAATGAAGATATATGCATTGCAAGGCAATAAATCAGTGGTGATTACTACTGGTGCAGAAATATTCAGGTAATTAACATTGTTTTCCCCAAGAAAAAAAAAATCATTAATCTGCTGCTTTATGATATCTTTTCTTTGTAGTTTCATTTTCCATAATGTAATAATGTAAGAAAAAGGAGGGAAAAGATATAGTTTTGGTGCTGTTTGTTTCTTGTGATTATTTTTTTTTTGTCT
The DNA here is from genome assembly GCF_040182565.1 of Anser cygnoides. Classification (NCBI taxonomy): domain Eukaryota; kingdom Metazoa; phylum Chordata; class Aves; order Anseriformes; family Anatidae; genus Anser; species Anser cygnoides. The sequence goes on from NC_089873.1 coordinate 136,320,714, forward strand.
TAGAATTTAATAACTATTGCTTACCCATCTCAAGTGTCCTTAAGTACTTGAATTAATCGTAGAATGAATCATAGAATGGACTGGGTTGGAAGGGACCTCAAAGATCATCTAGTTCCAACCTCCCTGCCATAGGATAATAGGATCTTTCTAGCTTTCATTTTCCCTTTAACAGATGTAGGTAGACTTAGATACACTGTTTTCTTGCTGCCTTTTAATGTGAAGTGAAAATGCCAGGGGAGAAAACAACAACAAAAAAAAAAACACGCCATGCTGCCAAAGGGATACCTGAAAAATTTCCTTCTTGTTTTGTAATCAGCACAGTTATTCCACTCTTCCATTCATCCTGACTATCCAAAAAACAGAGATGTTCTCCTGGCAAACATTGCTACCCTACAAAATGAAAGAAAAGAAAACAAAATTGCTTTACTAAATGAATTGCAAAAGCAAATAAGTAGACTGCAGATGGCTGTTACCATAAAATAGTAAATCATAAAATAACTACAGTTACCTCTACTGTCCCAAGTGACATTACAATTTTACCTTGGGCTTTCCACTAAGAATAATGTCATAGATAATATGAATAAATATGAAATTTCATAGCAAGTAATCGCTTGAGGGAGGGTCTCTGTACAATGATTAAATAGGATTAAATATTTAAATGGACCTATGGAGCTTTAATAAAAAATAATAATAAAAAAAAACAGCTGATATGGGATGTTTCCTCTGTGATGTGATTAATGGAGACACACTGCGGTAAACTTTCAAAGTGGTGCACAGGGACTTAAACCTTGTGACTCTCATTAATGCCAGTGACAGCTGAACAGCTAGATCACTGTGTAGCACTTTGAAATGTAATTTTGCTTCAGTAATGGTTTACATGGTATTTGAAATTGTTTTAAGAACCAAGCACTTGAAAGGAAACATTTTATGCAAATTTGGTTCTTCAAAATGATAGTTGAAATTTACAAGCTTGCATATCAATAATTATTTTCCTAAATTCATGCTGTGGTTCTATACACCAAAATGTCAAGATTGCTGAATAATATCTTCCTCAGATTAAGTCAGTGCAAACTATATTCTCAACAGAGTTGATTATAAAATAGTGTTTTCCTTCCGATAAACTTTTGGTTTTACTGGAAAATATTAAACGTAAATGAGGATGCAGAAAATATGAAATAGAATGAAGGCAGCCAGGTTGGATGGAGGAGATCACCTTCCCTCTTCTCTCCACTGTTGTTCCCTCCTACTGTTTTTCAGTGTTATGCTTTGGAAATTTTCAGATTTGAATGGAACATCTAATGAGAATCCAAATGGAAAAAAGGTAGCCAAATAGAGAGAAGAGTTTTTACTTTCATACAGTCTTCATGGATGTAGCAATACTGACTGGATCGCAGTTGTTCATGGAGTAGCTGGTGACCCACATACACAGCAAACCTGATCAGTCACAGCCTGTGCTGTGCTGCACCTACAGCATGAATTCAGCTCCATGGTATGCTGCACAAAGATCTTGGCTGCCGGATGAGCTCAGCAGCTCCCTGTAACTGAGGAGCCTGCAGCAGCTCCCACTAAGTATCAGTGAGTACCACTTGTGTGGCCTTGCCTTTACCTAACAGTGCAACAACAGCTTGTCTTGTGAACATCCTTTTGGTTTGACAGGAAGTTCTCCTCTTTTAAGAAATCCTCTAAGAGCTCAAAGGACCAAAATGTCAGGTAGCCTTTCCACTGTGTGTTGCACCCGGACTACTGGCACATTGAATACTGCACAAGTCAAGGTTCCAGCAATATTATCAATGCTATTCAGTATTATTCTACCAGTATGTCTACAGAACAATTAATTGTTGTTTGTTTGCCAATTTCATTTGTTAAAAGAGAAAGAAAAACTATTCATTGATGAAACTATGTTTTGGGAAATTTCTGGTACTCAAGCTAAATTTCTTGCTACTAGATCTTCTCAAATAACTGATCTTTCAGTTCATAAATGCTGTGCACTAAGAAGTGCACTGCTTCCTTTGGATCCCACAAAAACTGTCTCAAGAAGGAACTATTATTTTATTTACATCCCAGAAAGGTGATAGCAAGTTATAAAATCTTATGTAGTTTCTGATGTTGGGAGCCCTAGGATGGTACAGCACTGGATAGACCTCCAGTCAAGATACAGAATACATGGTGAGGTTTGCTCATCCTACATCAAGAAATGTGTATGGCACAGAACAGTCCTCAAGGTCAAATTATATATGCAGCATGGCATAGCAATGTATGTGCATGTGCTCAGGTTGACTAGTTATGAGCATTAGTTCCCTGATGGTCTTTCATTTAAGACCACTAAAATCTGGAGAAGTAAAATCATGACAGTATTTTTGTAAGAAAAATGAACAAAGAAAAATAAATTGGAGGCTTCTGAACTATTTCTTTTTCACTTCAAAATGTTGGAAGTGTTTCTTCTCTTTAGTTTAATTTGCATTTGTCTGATGAGTTGGTCAATCTATTTTGGACATTTAATGTGCAAATTTAGGATTGTCTCAACATGTCCCAAATAAGTACTAAAATACATATATATAAAGTCATAAAGGATTTTGTAAAGATTAATCATCACAATCAAAATGTTTGCTTCATTAGTTTTAAGTTATTTTACTGGTGTACAAAGTTTACACATACATATACATGCATACTCGTACTTGCGTGCACACACACACAGAGCATATATGTTTTATTTATATTTACTTTAGTTATTCTTATATCTTTTTTTTCATTTCCTATATTTTCCCTAGTTACTTACTTGCCACCAAATGTTAACACAAATCTTAGTTCTTTAAACAGTAGATCACTTTCTACTAAATTTAAAAAAAAAAAAAAAAGTTCTATGAAGCTGCAAACCAGTATAACTTTTCTGACTGTTCAGGCTGCGTAAATGTGTAAACATGGTCAAGAGGTTATGCTGCAATTTAGCACTCTAAAGCAAGTATGCTTAATCTAGTTTTTATTCACATACTCATTTCTGTGATGCAAAAGATAATTTCTTTCCAGAATTTTGCTAAAAAAAAAAAAAAAAAAAAAAAAAGCAGCATTTATAATGATAGTCTTGCTGGTTCTCCACATTCTGTTCTCTAATTATTTTATATCTTGTTAGCTGGTTTCAAAAAAGTCTCATGGAGAGATAAGAACTCAACAAAATTTAAAATCTTCCTCATTTCTGTTCAGTAGAAAAGAGAAAGGCTGTATAAATGCTGCAGATGTGAGAAAGCTTGTCTGAGTACTTGCACTTTCTAACACAACAAAGAAAGACGGAAACCTTGACTTTTGTGGGAAGTGTTTGGGATACATGGGGAAGGTTTAGACTGAAAAAGATGAGAACATGGATACTGTGATCTCTGTCTGGCCTCAGCTAGACAATCTGTCTGCACCCAACCATCTGACACTATCAGTATCCCTGGCAACCAAATCCTGTTTTCAGAGGCTGATCAGTAGTGTTGCTATTGCCTTTTTGAGACAATTCCATCCTTGACTGCTCATTGTGCCTTTTGGGTGCAGTTGCAATCATTCATTTCATTCCACTCTTGACAAACGCTTACTCATCCCTGACTCCTGGTTCCAGTTCTGGCTTGGCTTTCCTACAGCTGTTTATCCTCTGCTTGCTCTACTTTAAAAGGTATAATTAATAGCAAATATAGATTCTCTGTTTTCCTCTATGTTAATCAGTTCCTGATTCTGCTGTTGCTTGGAATGTATGATTTACCTAATGACCGTGAGAGTATATGTAATCATATTGCAAGATGAAGAGAATCAAATAAATTTGTGTTAAAAAGTTTAATAGTTACCACTTGCTCTACCATAATTAGATATTACGATGTCATTTATCAGCAGTTTAAGAGTAGAAAAGAATTACTAACATTTTTCAGTAGAAAGAAATTATAAAATACTCACATGTACACGTTATATATCTTAGTATGTATGTATATATTTCTCTATTTATTTGCACTTGTAACACTGCAATGTAAATTGAATGTCAAAGAAGCCTGATAAATCTGAGAACTTTACTGTATGCATGACCAAAAATGCATTAAAACTGTAAAATGCCATCTAAGTATGCAAGTAAGTTAATAAATAAATAAATAAAATAATAATGAAATTAATTTGCAGCTGTAGAAAAATACACCCTGATGGGTGGTACAAAGATGGCCCTAGAATTACTTACATAATATAAGAAAATGTACTGTCCATGAGATATGAACAAATTATCTGTAAATACTTGCATTTATGACTAATATACAGAATGGATGTGATATCAGATTAAAGAAAACAGAAGCTTTTTGTGAGAAAGCCAGTTAATCTTGTATAAGGATCACAATTTAACCATGTGAGTAATCATAAAAAAGGACTATAAATAATAATACAGGTGGAGTCAGCTCTAGTTGTCACTTAGGCTGCAGCAAACTCCATCGAAAGGCACAGGAGCAGGCTCTCCCCATGTGCCGTAAGATGAGCTGGCGGGGAAGAAGATCGGCATGGCTGAACAGGGAACTTTTACTGAGTGTCTGGGAGAAAAAGAGAATTTATGTCTGGTGGAAGAAGGGACAGGCAACTTGGGGAGAGTACAAGGAAGTTGCAGCATATGCAGAGAAAAAATCAGGAAGGCCAAAGCCCAGTATGAGCTCAACCTGGCCACTATGGTTAAGGACAACAAAAAATGTTTTATAAATATATTAACAGCAAGAGGAGGGCCAAGGAGAATCTCCATCCTTTGGATGCAGGAGGGAACATGACTACTGAGGATAAGGAAAAGGCTGAGGTTCTTAGTGCCTTCTTTGCACCTGTCTTTACAAGTCAGAACACTTATCCTTGGGATACTCAGCCTCCTGACCTGGAAGTCTGTGATGGTGAGCAGAAGAAAGCCCCCACAGTTCAGGTGGAAACTGTTAGAAACCTGCTGCTCCACCTGGACTGTCACAGATCCATGAGTCCAGATGGGATCCACCCCAGGGTGCTGAGGGAGTTGGCAGATGTGATTGCCGAGCTGCTTTCCATCATTTATCATCAGTCATAGTCATCCAGGGAGGTTCCAGATGACTGGAGAATAGCTAGTGTGATGCTCATCGATAAGAAGGGTGGTAAGCAGGACCTGGGGAACTACAGGCCTGTCAGCCTGACCTCAGTGCCAGGAAAGGTGATGGAACAAGTCATCTTGAATGGAATCATGCAATGTATGCAAGACAACTTGGGGATCAGGCCCAGGCAGCATGGGTTCATGAAAGGCAAGTCCTGCCTGACCAACCACATCTCCTTCTATGACTTGGGTGACCTGCCTGGTGCATGACGGAAAGGCTGTTGACATTGTCTACCTAGACTTCAGCAAAGCCTTTGACACAGTCTCCCACAGTATTCTTCTGGAGAGGTTGACAGCCCATGGCTTGGATAGGTACACTCTTTGCTGAGTTAAAAAATGGCTGGATGGCCAGGCCCGGAGAGTGGTGGTGAATGGAGTGAAATCCAGCTGGCGACCGGTCACGAGTGGTGTCCCCCAGGGGACGGTGTTGGGGCCCATCCTCTTGAATATCTTTATTGATGATTTGGACTTGATGGGAATTGAGTGCACCCTCAGTAAGTTTGCAGATGACACCAAGTTGGGGGTAAGTGTCGATTTGACAGAAGGTAGGAGGGCTCTCAGAGGGACCTGTACAGGGTGGATAGATGGGCAGAGGCCAATGGGATGAGGTTCCACATGGCTAAGTGCCACGTCCTGCACTTTGGTCAAAACAACCCCATGCAATGCTACAGGCCTAGGGGAAAATGGCTGGAAGGCTGTGCAGAGGAAAAGGATCTGGGATTGCTGATTGATGCTGACCTGAACATGAGCCGTCAGTGTGCCCAGGTGGCCAAGAAGGCCAATGGCATCCTGGCTTTTATCAGGAATACTGTAGCCAGCAGGACCAGGGAGGTGGTTGTTCCCTTGTACTCTGCTCTGGTGAGGCTGCAACTTGAGTACTGTGTTCAGCTTTGGGCCCCTCATTACAAGAATGATATTGACACCCTGGAATGTACCCAGAGAAGGGCTACAAAGGGTCTGGTGAAGGGTCGGAACACAAGATCTGTGAGGAGCGGCTGAGGGAACTGGGGTTGTTTAGTCTGGAGAAGAGGAGGCTCAGAAGAGACCTTACTGCTCTCTACAGCTACCTGAAAGGAAGGTGTGGTGAGATGTGGGTCAGCCTCTTCTCACAGATAACTAGCGATAGGACTAGAGGGAATGGGCTCAAGTTGCACCATGGGAGGTTTAGGTTGGAAATTAGGAGACATTTCTTTTCAGAAAGAGTTGTCAGGCATTGGAACTGGTTGCCCAGGGAAGTGGTGGAGTCATCGTCCCTGGGGGTGTTTAAGGAAAGGTTGGACCTGGTGCTTAGGGAACTGGTTTAGTGGGAGACGTTGGTGGTAGGGAGATGGTTGGACCAGATGGTCTTGAAAGTCTTTTTTCCAACCTTAATGATTCTATGATTCTATGAACTGTACAGATATCCCTGTTCTTCAGAACCAACTATACAAAACCAAGCATTATTATAAGGGAATTTTATGTTAATACATTCTCCAAGGTTTCAGTGGTTCTGTATGATTGTTCTGGTTACGGGTCTTGAATGTTTGTTGGGGTGAAGTCTGAATGCAACAGTGTCCATAAGCACCTAGGTAAAAGAAGTCCCACTGGGAGATTTTGGGTCTGATCAAGTAGTCCCAAAATTTGGAACTAAGCTTCCATCTGATATCAGCTTCCTATTAAAGAAACATATTGATTTATTCTTATTTCTCATTCTCTCCAAGACATAAGCAATGCCTCACATTCTTACATCATATCTTACATCTCCCTGTCAGCAGTATGAACTTCCTCAGCAGTATTAGTATCTGAGGTTCTAGACTTATATTGAGTATTATTAGTGGTGAAATAACTGATTTAAATTATGAAGACTTGTTAATGACTAAACAGGATATTTACATGAATTGGTCCATCTGGACTGTTGTGACTAGGGATAGTCATGCTAGGGAAGACTTCACAGAGGCCTTAATAAATTCTTGGTTATTCCAGGTACCAGTCTCATAAAGCAAATCTATAAGAAAACAGGTTTAATGAGTTTCAGAATTATAGAAGTATCTGCTTAAAAATACCAGTATGCTTTTAGAATTTTATTTTTAAGATTATATGTCAACTTAATTTAAATATATTTATTACATGTAATCAGTACTAATGCAATTTGTGTCAGAATAGAGGTCCATTTACTCAGCATATTGAAACAGAGTTGAGAGAATTACTGTCCAAAATGCTTACAACCAAAATAGATGAGTAATGGTTAGGGAAATAAATAAAATAATAATAAATATACATAAAGACTGATCACTGAACTATAAGCTATTAAACTCATATAAATTTTCTGATTCTGATTTCTATTTGATTTTAAAAATCATTTCAGCAGAGTATGTCTTGAATTAAACATATTTCCAGATGCCAGGACATATGCCTCGATCACCTTCAGCGGCTTGCAAAAGAAATATCTCCAGTCTTGGCAAGGTAGTGGCTCTTTGATAACTGTCTGAATATATGCTGTTGTCTGATATAGTGTTTGGATTAATTATTTTTTCCTTTAATTTGGAATGATGTTGTCAACCACTCTAGTCAGAACTAGATATGAAGACAGGAGAAAGGGAGTATTTGGGCAGTGAGGAAGCACTTTTGATGCATAGGAGATAATAGTCCTTAGAGCACTCTGAATGAACACTTTGAAGTAGAAAGACAACACTTGTATAATTGCTGCTCAGCTGCTTCTGTCTCTGACTTACTGTTTTCCATTTGCTTCACCAAAGGTAAAGACAGACGAATAAGGAAGAGCACTATATGGATTATAAAGTTCAAAGAAGTTTGATCTACTTGCACAAATTAATACAAAAGCTAATATATAGAAAATATAATATACAGCCAGTCACTAGTGGAAATTTAATTCAACGGTAATTATAAGTAATTATTAAGACTCAACCCTATGTGCCTAGGGGAAATGTTACCCAAAGCACCCAATAGGCATATCTGTATAAAAGTAGATTTGAAATTTTTATTTGAATATGGCATATGATATTTCATAGTGTTCCATGGTTTTGTTTCTATATATCCTCATGTAAAACAACAGTAGGAGAAATAAAATAAAATAAATAAAATAAAATAAAATAAAATAAAATAAAATAAAATAAAATAAAATAAAATAAAAATAAAATAAAATAAAATAAAATAAAATAAAATAAAATAAAAATAAAATAAAATAAAATAAAATAAAATAAAATAAAATAAAATAAATAAAGCCTTCCGTTCATTGTTTAGAAAGATCTTGTAAACAGCATTGAATTCACATGATGGAAATGCATACTAGATCAGTAGATCAGGTCATGTAATAGATCATAAAATGAGTATATATGACAGTGTTTTCTTTTTCTTCATTCTCTTAAAAGTGTTTTTAATTGTTCAGAAGGGTGAAAACCATCATCTCAACATGAAATCATCAAGGACAGAAATGTAACTTCAAGATGAATTGAGGTATGCAGTTTTTCTGCAGATCATAGAACCATAGAATGGCTTGGGTTGGAAGGGACCTTAAAGACCATCTAGTTCTACCACCCCCCGGACTGGGCAGGGATGCCACACACTCGATCAGGTTGCCCAGGGCTGCACCCAATCTGGTCTTGAACACCTCCAGGGATGGAGCATCCACTGCTTCTCTGGGCAACCTGCTCCAGTGCCTCACCATCCCTTGAGTGAAGAATTTCCTTCTAAAGATAATATGTATATAGTTTTAAATTAAAATGTATATGTTTTTGAAGAAAAAGTCTTCTGGAGTGTCAGTCATAGTAAAGTTTGTGCAATGAAAACTGTAATGATTTCTAGCCTGGGGGAAATGCAGGCAAAGTATACTTTTCTTCATTGTGTATTTCCTTTATTTACTTCTTGTTTCAATAAGTTATGTTGCAAAGCTTTATTTTAGCATGTGTGTTGGTTTGTCTACCATGAGGGGAAGAAAACTCAGACTGTTGATATCTATGACATTCTGGTGTGGATAAGTCCACCATGGGACCAATATTAGGGCCCAGCTCCAGATCAGCAAGATACGTTGCCAGGCCTGGGCATAGCTGTAACATGCTCAGCAGGACAAAGGTGAGGGTCCAAACTTAAATGTAGCATCTAAACAAAAGCAGGAAGCCCTCAGCAATAAGTCTTACAGTTCTTTTGCACTATGGGTTTGTTTTCTAACAGCTGTTTCATTCAAGGCTAGACAGTAGCAATACATCAGAGATGGCCTTGAACACATACAGCTAAATCCCTAGACTTGGGAGGTCTAGGGAGGTGCCTTCAGGGCCCTGACAGCAACCATTCTGGATGTTCTAGATATTAATAGAAATTGGTCACATTTTTCCTGTAATTTATGTAGTTGTAAAAATTAGGAAATCTAAAGTTTTCCTTTATAAATGTATTCTTGAATAATATATATTATTATATACATATTCTTGAGTATAATTGAGTAAACTCAAGGGAAATATTTAGATGTAACAATCTATATAGCTGGTCATTTTGCTGTGTTTTCTCATTTTAGACAACATCAGGAATATGAAGGTATCGTGTAGGAACTGCTGGTTTCAGCTAACTGTGTTTACCAACTAAAGCATCATACACAAGCCCTACTTATTTGTACATAGTGTTGTTCTTCCAAAATTTAACATTTTTATTTATTTACTTATTTATTTACATACCTTCTAAATGAAAACACTTTAAAATCATTGAGTGATGACACCTACTCAAGGAAATAAAAGTTTCCCCACTGGGAATCTTGCAAATGCATTATTTTCTCGTCTGCTTCAGCTACATGAAAATGTGATTCTGTTCTTTATATATACATATACTTCATATATATATATATATCACATATATATATATATCAAAGTTACCTCAAGCCTTTCTTCACCATCTGTTTGTATTAAATTAACTCATTTTTATTACAATGTATAATCAATATGTGGATTTGTTTATCTAGAGTAGCAAGTTAGTTACCTGATTCACTTTAGACCCTGAATAACCATGCTGCTTATACCCCAGGCTACACTGCAAACTTGAAAACATCACTCTTAGAAGGATTATTGGAATAGATTCTTCAAAAGTGCTCTCTTGTTGAGAACAAGAACACTAACATGGACACTTCAGTTTAGTTTTTTTCTGAGCTGTTTTCTGGAGAAAACCAACTGTGTTTGCGACCAGTACAAATAAAGTCTGAATAGAATTCACTTCTGTCATTTCTTAACAGCAGCAAGAATGAAACTACAACAGATTGCCCTTTTCTCTATCTTATCAAGGCTCTCAAATGCAATCCTACAAGCATTGGATCCATCTGTACATTCATATATTCTCATGCAATTCCCTAGAGCAAGAAATGCATGCTACCAAAACAAACAAAAAAACAACAACAACAAAAAACAACAACAAAAACCCCATGACTTCTTTAGCAAGCTGACGCATAATTATTATTAGGATTTTAGCAATGACGCACCATTGTTAGAAAGCATATTGGATTTTTACACATTGCCTTCAGTGTGAGTGCTTGAAACCCTTACATTAGGGGAATAATATCCATTGGGGGTTATACTTAACCACTCCAGCAGTGCAAACAAGTATACATTGTATGGACTGTACAAATCCACATCTTTTTGAATTGTTCAGGATTCTCCTTATAACTTACACGCAATTAACATATACCTTGTGCCACTGTTTGGTGATGTTTAATGTTCTAACACCACCAGCAGTGCATAAACTATCACAAACTAAAGAGATATTAAAACAAGACAAAATTAGGCAGATTATTTATGCACAACAAATACATTTATCCACTTGGTTATATGTGTAATACTCTTGTTCTTAAAAACAAACAAACAAGCAAACAATCAATCAAACAAACAAACAAAAAAACAACCTGTGCGATAGTAATTAAAACCTAAAATGATGCATCCAGGCACAGAACATGCTGCATTAGTTACTGTGACATCTGTGACATGTTGCTGCAGGAAGCTGTAGAAGATGGGGGTCGGCCTCTTCTTGCAGATAACTCACTAGTTAGGACTAGAGGGAGTGACCTCAAGTTGCACCAGGGGAGTTCAGGTTTGAAACTGGGAGAAATTTCTTCTCAGAAAGTGTGGTTAAGCATTGGAACAGGCTGCCCAGGAAGGTGGTGGAGTCACTGTCCTTGGGGGTGTTTAAGGAAAAGCTGGACATGGTGCTTAGGGACAAGGTTTAGTGGGTGTTAGGGAGATGGTTGGACCAGATGATCTTGAAGGTCTTTTCCAACTTTAATGATTCTATGATTCTATGTCAGCCCCAAAGTAGTCTAACAGCTGGACTCAGTCTTTGTAGGTCCCTTCTAGCAAGAATATTCTATTCTATTCTATTCTATTCTATTCTATTCTATTCTATTCTATTCTATTCTATTCTATTCTATTCTATTCTATTCTATTCTATTCTATTCTATTCTATTCTATTCTATTCTATTCTATTCTATTCTATTCTATTCTATTCTATTCTATTCTATTCTATTCTATTCCATTCCATTCCATTCCATTCCATTCCATTCCATTCCATTCCATTCCATTCCATTCCATTCCATTCCATTCCATTCCATTCCATTCCATTCCATTCCATTCCATTCTATTCTATTCTATTCTATTCTATTCTATTCTATTCTATTCTATTCTATTCTATTCCATTCTATTCCATTCCATTCCATTCCATTCCATTCCATTCCATTCCATTCCATTCCATTCCATTCCATTCCATTCCATTCCATCCCATCCCATCCCATCCCATCCCATCCCATCCCATCCCATCCATTCCATTCCATTCCATTCCATTCCATTCCATTCCATTCCATTCCATTCCATTCCATTCCATTCCATTCCATTATGTGAAGTTGCCTACAGTGCTTTCAAGGCTCTGCAGAGAGATCTCAGTGTTCAGTTTGGTTTTATCATCAGCAAAATCCTTTCCACAAACAATGAACACTGCAGTTTTCATTGCCAGTGGCACACAACAAAGTCTATTTTTGCTCTACCCTGAGGTGCTTTACTAAGGCAGATCAACATTTTCTTTTCTATAATCTGTTCTGTCTTGCTGTTTCATTCAGTTATGTGCCAAACCCATCTCTTGACATGGCTGATGGAACTGGGCATGATGTGTCACATCATGCATGGTTATAGCTGACCAAAAGAGAGTTTGCATTTATTTCAAAAATTTCATGCTTCCAGGCATAGATTTAAGAAGAAAAAGCTTTCCCCTGTTTACAAGCTTTACAAAATACTTTTTGTTCTGTGGCTGTTAGCAACTATATTTTAAATAACGAGAATGTTCAGAGATAGGCAGGAAATTTCTCAAACTAGCCTCAGTTCACTGGTTATACTAATAAAGAGGTTGATAGGTGTGGTTCCTTAATATGAATGTTAGATTCAAAAGGCAAGCTTTGGAGGAGATACTATCTTTTGTGGAAATTAAGATAAGTTACTGCAGAACAGTTACTTTTAGGGAAGATCAGTTCTCAGTGGAATTTTGAAATGTCAGCAATACAGAAATAAATACAAAACTATCTTTTTTAGTAGATCATTTCTTTATATAGCACTGGTATAATTATGAGTCTAATGAAACTGTGGAGTTAAAGACAAAAAATATATATACACAAATTCTCATATACAGGAATAATTACCTTTTTACTCATTTCTACTTGCCAACACTTCTTATTCAGAATGACTTTGACAGTGACACAGTAACACTGATATTAAAGTGTTGTTTGTGTTTTTGTTTTTCTTTTGCTTTTGCTTTTCTTCCTGTAATAAACTGTAGTTTCCAATTTTTTATTTCTAGTTTTCCAGGAATAGGGTAATAACATAGATGTTTAAATTTAGTAATTTAATTTTATGGTCACTGTCTTTCATCACTGGGTAATAACATTTTTTGCCTGAAAACTAGAATACACCCATGTGATTTATGATGTCAAGGATAATCTGGGGAGAGTGAGGAAAAAAGGCAGTTTATGATTTGCTGTATTTGTAGAAACTGATACGATCTGAAACTTACTATCCCATAGTCTGAAAAAAAAAAAAAAAAAAGCTTGCACACTCCTCAGCATAAACATGCCCTCATGTGTATTTATCATGTTTATGCCTATGTGTACGCAGAGTAATTCTCAAAACTTAGCCAGATATGTCTGTCTAGCTAAGAGGCAACATGGACTTCATGAACAGGGCTAGGAATCTTCTGTATAGAATGGGGAAAAGAATTGCTAAGAGAGGAACACAGTAATTTGGTGACCATAATCTGCATAAGCTCCTTAAAAAAAACACTACAAAATACAAATTACTTTCAGTCAGTGTGTCCAGTAACAGGTTTGGATTATGAAATGATGCATTGCATCACATTATAACCTTGACCAGCTTCATATGAAGGAGCATGCCTACATACTGCATATTGAAAGCACGATAATTCATTCAAATTACCTGCATTGCAGCTGAGCAACTGTTAAACTCCTTTGAAATCCTACAGCATTTTATGTTACCTTCAGCCACGTAGAAAGCAAGTTGTCACAGGATCATATAATTCATTTCTTGTGCAGTACACTGGAGACAGAAAATTACTGTCAGTACTCAGTAGTGCAGTTTTTATCATCTTCTAGAACAAAAGGCACTTAAAATTTTTATTTTTTTTTTCTTCTCTCCAAGGGAGGAAGACAGTGAGAGCTTTGTCAGCCTTTTTGGTCATGAACCTTAAAGGACTCACTCAGTTTAACAGCCTTAATATCTTTGCAGCACTATAAATAAGGATCTGTTTTCCCAAGGTACACGGCATTTCAGGAGCAGACACAAAAGAGGAATGAAAAAAGAGGGAAAGCAAACAATGATGGTTCAAACTGGGCAATCACCAGACTATCCCTTTTGACATTGAGGATGTCAGTTTGCTACAAATTATCATTCCATTGAAGAGAATTATGTTTCATATACACCAAGGTAGTTTAGATAGAGAAATTGCATAACATCTTTTCTAGCAACACAGGTGACCTTATTTTATCAAGTTATTACAACTTAAAGAAGCCAGACTTGGAGCGCCAGCTGTTGGCAGTTGTTCCCCTGCAGTAATTGACACTTCAGAGTGAAATTCACAGGGCAAGTGGCTGACAAAATGTTTTTGTATTTTCTTGCCCCTCACAAAAGGCTACCTACTTTTTATGTAAGTTGAAATACCTTGCACTTTCATTACCGGAAAAATAGATGCCCTTCACAATTTCTTCCATTCCTGTACATCCCTGTACAACATAAGGGCTGATGTGGTCAGCGTGTTCATTTTCACGACCGTGTTTCAACCTCTCTCCCATGGGCTTTGTTGCTTGCTTTCCAGTAGTGATTCCCCTTAGAGCATCGGGGCTTCAATATTGCTTCAGGCTTCCTAACATTACAGCTCTGCAAATGTCAAATGTTATTCTGGTGAAGCCTGCTGGCTCAGTGGTATTCATTTGCTTGGATCTTCCCCCTCTGGGCTCTTTCTAGCTTTCTCTTCTTTTTCCCTCTGCCCTCAAGAGCATGATGCTTGGCACATTTCTCAACTCTGCATTAGTCATGCCAGAAATGGAACCACATATTCTCAATTGAGCTGGTTCCACAAGCTCCTCAAGAGCCCTTATGAGGCCAGCAGACCGTAAGGCTTTGATAATTTTGCTAGAAATGTAGTGCTTATGGATGAAGAAGCAGTAATTGTGTATTTCAAGGACTTTTTTGTAGATTTGTTATAGTGACAACGGTAAAGTTTGTTTGGTGTAAACAGGAGACTTCAGTTATTGCTTAAATGTATTGAATTACATAGACTTCAAACCAGTTTTGGTAGTCTAGGACCTTATATTTTTAAATACAAATCTATTTGTACTTGGCTGTCAACATACGTGCTGTTCCTTTTATTCCTAATGAGACATATTCCAGCTTTTATGCTATATAAATATATATCTGTATTAAAACTAATAAAAAAATTGGTGGAAAAAATAAATAAATAAATACATAAATAAATAGATAAATAAATAGATAAATAAGAGACCAATCTGAAAATCAGGAATTTTATGTGGAATGTTTAATGTCCAGAAATAAAGTACATAAATAAATGAATAATTATGCCAATTAATTATCTGCAGAATTTTTTCCTCACATAATTCCTTCTAAAGGCAACTGCTGATAAACTTCAGGGAACGTCAGGGAGATGTATAGCTCTATGCAGATGCCTGATTTACAAACTTGTATCAACATCTGCTGAGTTTGCATAACTATTCTAAATGAAATGGAAATAAATCCACAAGCTTAAAGTCTACCTGGACAAAACAATGCGAAAAAAAAGAAGGAAAGAGGTTCAGCAGAAGAAAAGTAAGACCAGGAAATATGTGTTTGTCTATTTGGTAGGCTGGGCAGCTGCAGCTGAAAAACATAAAAAGTATTATCATAGTATTTTTTAACCCCTGCATTTGTAAACAGGAAAATAATGATGGAATATTTATGGTGTGAAATTTAGTTAGTGGGAAAAGGTTTTTTCAAGGGTTACCTAGCAAGTTTATGGAAAAATAAAATGCTATGGGAAAGACGAAATAATCCAGGGCTGTAGGAAGTTACTGGAGTCCATCAAAGATGTTAAACACTATAGTAAGAAACAAATCTGCTTATGTGGATTAAGCACACTAGTGACTGCTTTCAGATTCATGCTTTCAGGTTGAGACTCTTTTGCTATAAAAGGGCTGGTATTAATTTCTATCCTAAAAATATTTTCCAGCTGTTTTCCCAGTAGGGGAATAAAAAAATAAACAAATAAATATTTGGAAATATAAGGCAAGGGAAAGCAAATTTTAAGTTTTTATTTTGGTCTGTTCAAGAACCTACAACTCATCTGTGCAAGATCCTGTATCTCATGATATCTGTTCATGTCACATTAAGTGATGGAAGTGGCACTTGTCATCTGATATGTTTTCTTTAAGCCTCCCCCAAGAGACAACATCCGCTACTTTCACGAGATTTGAAAACTGAAGAAATTTGAAATCTTTTGGGTAGCTTGACTTGATGTGAGTTTTACAGATTTCGACTAGTTCAAAAAGTCTTTGACTAAAAATAAAGAAAAATGGCTATAAAATCAAAGGTCTCAGAGTCTCTGACTGGAATGAGGCACAGTCCCATGATGTAAATTGCAACAGGATCTCTGTTAGTACATAAAGCATAAAGTTGAGAGTTAACAACAATTAACTCTGCATTTCCCACACAGGCTATGAGGAAAATAATAACTATTTAGTCTATTTAAATAATAGAATCATAGAATCATTTAGGTTGCATAAGACCCTTAAGATCAGCAAGTCCAACCATCAATCTAACACTATCAAGTCTAACACTAAACCACATCCCTAGTGCCATGTTCACATGTCTCTTAAATAAGTTGTTGGTATTGTAAGATTTTTATGGCAATTATTTATGAAAATTAAATACTACTAAATGTCACTATAACTTTTTGAGTAAACTAACTCTTTGGGCACCATAAATAACACGTCAGTGGCAGTGAAAGTTTTCTGACAAGTTACTAGCAGTAAAGCAAGGATGTTCATATGAGAAATGAATGGAACATTTTCCTCAAAATATATATTTCAACAAGAATTGAAACATTGAGGCAGTTAGCGCGGGCAGGAAGGGCGGGAACCCATCGTCGCTCTGTTGCAGCTGCCTCTCCCTTCGGTGCTTGTAACCTGCTTGCGTAGAACCTGACCATGGTATCAACCAGGCAGAAAACCGTGGCCTCCACATCTCGTGCGGCATCTCCAGCCACGGTCACCACGGTGGCTACTCAGACGGAAGGCTCCGGGAAACACGCAGCCGTCCAGGTCCTGGGCTGCAGAGTGTGCCCCAGCCTTCTGTCAGTCTCCGACAGCAGTGGTGGGTATGCCTGTGGGAGGTGTGCCCACGTTGAAGAACTGCTCAGCCAGGTAGCGGTGCTCCGGGAGGAGGTGAACAGGCTCAGGAGCATCAGGGAATCGGAGATGGAAATTGACTGGTGGAGGTGCACTCTACCCTCTCTGAGGCAGGCTCACGAGCCTGCCACAGCACAGGCGTCTCCTGTTATGCAGAAGACGGAGGTTCCCTCCTCCTGCCAGGCAGCGGGAGGAGACCTAGATCAAGGGGGGGAATGGAGGCAGGTGCCTATTCGGGGTGGTAGGCGAGCCCTCTCTCTGCCCACCTCACCTTCTCATCTACCCTTAAATAATCGATATGAAGGACTAGAACAAGACAATCTGAATGACAAAGTAGATAAAAACCCGTCGCAGTTGGAGGGGGCGCCTAAGACAAGGCAACCTACACATCGCATTGCCACATCATGCTTCAAAAAAGAAAGAAGGGCTATTGTTATGGGGGGGCTCCCTTCTGAAAGGGACAGAGGGACCGATATGCCGACCGGACCCAACCCGCAGAGAAGTCTGTTGCCTCCCTGGGGCTCGGGTGAGAGACTTTGCCAAGAAAGTCAAGCGCCTGGTACGGCCCACTGACTACTACCCGCTACTGGTCTTTCAGGCTGGTAGCGATGAAGTAGCAACGAGAAGTCCGAAGGCAATCAAAAGAGACTTTAGGGATTTGGGGCGACTACTTAGAGGATCAGGGGCGCAGGTTGTGTTTGCCTCTGTCCTTTCGATAGGGGGGATCGAAGCTGAAAGGCGTGCTGTTCACATAAACTCGTGGCTTCGAGACTGGTGTGACCGGCAGAACTTTGGGTTCTTTGATCACGGGAAGGTCTATGCTACACAGGGCCTGATGGCACCGGATGGGATGTGCCTCTCTCGGAGAGGGGTAAGGATCTTTGGTCAGGAGTTGGCAGGGCTGATAGATAGGGCTTTAAACTAGAGTCGAAGGGGGAAGGGGCTAAAACCAGGCACGCCGGTGAAGACCTAAGGGAAGGTACGCTAGAATCAGAGGGGCTGTGTGCCAGTGAGGTCCTTCAGGCAGATCCACAAGGTGCTGAGTGTAAGGAGACGCACCTGAAGTGCTTCTACACGAACGCACGCAGTATGAGGAATAAAATGGATGAGCTAGAAGTCCTGGCCCAGTCCCGCAACTACGACATCATCGGCATAAGCGAAACCTGGTGGGATGAGTCCTGTGACTGGGGTGTTGCGATAGATGGTTACAGGCTCTTCAGGAGGGACAGGCAGGGTAGGCGAGGTGGGGGGGTGGCGATGTATGTGAAGCAGGGGCTGGACTGTGTGGAATTTCAGGTCGGCGATGGCAAAGTTGAGAGCCTCTGGGTAAGGATCAAGGGACGAACGAATAAAGGGGATGTCGCTGTGGGAGTCTATTACAGACCGCCTGGCCAGGATGATAGCGCCGATAAATTATTCTTTACAGAACTAAGAGAGGCCTCGAGATTAACTCCCCTTGTCCTTATGGGGGACTTCAACTTGCCAGACGTTAACTGGGAGTGCCACATGGCTGACACGAGCAAGTCCAGGAGGTTCATGAAGCACCTAGATGATAACTTCTTGGTGCAGGTGCTAACGGAGCCAACTAGGAAAGGTGCCCTCCTAGACCTGTTGCTAGAAAACAGAGAGGGTCTGGTGGGAGATGTGGTGATTGGTGGCCGCCTTGGTCATAGCGACCATGAAGTGGTTGAGTTCAAAATTTACGGTGACAGAAGGAAAAGTGCCACCAAAACCTCATCCCTAGATATGGGGAAAGCGGACTTCAGGCTGCTCAGGGAACTAGTCAGCAAGGTCCCCTGGGAAACTGCTCTTGAAGGCCTCGATGTCCACCAGTGCTGGTCATTCTTTAAGCGATGCCTCCTAGAAGCACAAGATCAGGCAATTCCTAAATATCGCAAGTCAGGCAGGCGGGGCAGGAGGCTGGCGTGGCTGACCAGGAACATTCTAATGGAGATTAGGCGGAAACAGAGAGTGTTTCGCTACTGGAAGGGGGGCCAGGTGTCATGGAAAGAATACAGGGATGCTGTTCGTGTTTGTAGGGAGAAAATTCGTGTGGCCAAAGCACACCTAGAGTTGAAGCTGGCTGTGTCTGTGAGAGAAAATAAAAAGGGCTTTTTCAGATATGTGAATGGAAAAAGGAGAACTAAAGAATACATAGGGCCGCTCCTTGATAGGGAAGGTCTCCTCGCAGACAATGACATAGGCAAAGCAGAGACGCTTAATGCCTTCTTTGCCTCTGTCTTCAATGCCGATGATGGGCTTCGGGACCCAGGGTGCCCTGAGCTGGAGGACCGGGACGGTGGGGATGACAAACTCCCAACTGACCCTGAACGTGTGCGGGATTTGCTACTCCACCTGGATCCCTACAAGTCCATGGGTCCGGATGGGATTCATCCCCGGGTGCTGAAAGAGCTGGCGGACGTCATCGCGGAACCTCTCTCAATTATTTTTCAACGATCCTGGGAATTTGGAGAGGTCCCGGTAGACTGGAAGCTGGCAAATGTTGTGCCGATTTACAAGAAGGGTCAGAAAGAAGACCCTAGCAATTACAGGCCTGTCAGTCTCACGTCAGTGCCTGGTAAAATCATGGAGAAGATGGTTCTCGAACTTATTGAGGTGCACCTGGGGGACAAAGCAGTCATTGGTCCCAGCCAGCATGGGTTTGTGGAGGGTAGGTCCTGCCTAACTAACCTGATTTCCTTTTATGATAAGATCACCCGTATGATGGACCAAGGGAAACCAGCTGATGTGATTTTTTTGGACTTCAGCAAGGCTTTTGACACGGTTTCCCATAGGATCCTACTGGACAAAATGTCCACCATACAGCTAAATAAAAACATCATACGATGGGTGAGCAATTGGCTAACGGGCAGGGCCCAAAGGGTTATGGTAAATGGGGCTGCGTCAGGCTGGCAGGCAGTCACCAGTGGGGTCCCTCAAGGCTCCATTTTAGGGCCGGTACTTTTCAATATTTTTATAAACGATCTGGATGTAGGAATAGAAGGTATTTTGAGCAAGTTTGCTGATGACACCAAACTTGGAGGAGTTGTGGACTCGAATGAGGGTGGAAAGGCCTTGCAGAGGGATCTGGATAGGTTGGAGAGCTGGGCGATCACCAACCGCATGAAGTTCAATAAGAGCAAGTGCCGGGTCCTGCACCTGGGACGGGGAAACCCTGGCTGCACATACAGACTGGGCGATGAGACGCTGGAGAGCAGCCTAGAAGAGAGGGATCTGGGGGTCATGGTAGACAGCAAGTTGAATATGAGCCAGCAGTGTGCCCTGGCGGCCAGGAGGGCCAACCGTGTCCTGGGGTGCATCAAGCACGGCATCGCTAGTAGGTCAAGGGAGGTGATTGTCCCGCTCTACTCTGCGCTGGTGCGGCCTCACCTCGAGTACTGTGTGCAGTTCTGGGCACCACAGTATAAAAAGGACATGAAACTGTTGGAGAGTGTACAGAGGAGGGCTACGAAGATGGTGAAAGGCCTGGAGGGGAAGACGTACGAGGAACGGCTGAGGTCACTGGGCCTGTTCAGCCTGGAGAAGAGGAGGCTGAGGGGAGACCTCATCACAGTCTACAACTTCCTCGTAAGGGGGTGTCGAGAGGCAGGAGACCTTTTCTCCATTAACACCAGTGACAGGACCCGCGGGAACAGGGTTAAGCTGAGGCAGGGGAAATTTAGGCTTGACATCAGGAGGGGGTTCTTCACAGAGAGGGTGGTTGCACACTGGAACAGGCTCCCCAGGGAAGTGGTCACTGCACCGAGCCTGTCTGAATTTAAGAAGAGATTGGACTGTGCACTTAGTCACATGGTCTGAACTTTTGGGTAGACCTGTGCGGTGTCAAGAGTTGGACTTGATGATCCTTAAGGGTCCCTTCCAACTCAGGATATTCTATGATTCTATGATTCTATGATTTCAGTGCTGCATTGATTTTTTCTGACCTTTTCAATAAGAATTATTTCAAATGTAAGATACAGTCTCAGTCACTTTCAGAGAAAGAGAAAGGAGAGAGACAGACACAGACACACAGAAAACACTCTCCTTCTCAGTCTGAAAGTAGTCTTTTTTGTGATAAGTCCGTTTTGTTAAAAAAAGAAAACTAGGGCGAGAAATTGCAAGATTGTGTTCCCATCTGAGCCTGTAATAAAAAAAATAAAAAATAAAAAATAGACTCTCCAAAGTACATTTTTTCCACCTTCTTTATTCAGAAAGATACTATTTAGTACTGAAATTTTACAAAAGTGTGCTTGTTTTGGCTTTATAGAGTTAATTTTCCTCATAACAACCATATGGTGTTCTGTTCTAAATTTATAACCAAAATGGTGTTGATAACACACCCATGTTACAGCTGTTGCCAAACAGTGCTTGCACAGCATCAAGACTTTCTCCACTTCTCGCTCTGCCCCCAGCCCAGTGAGCAGGCTGGGAGTGGGCAAGAGTCTAGAAGAGAACGTAGCTGGGACAGCTGACCCAAATTGACCATAGGGATATTAATGAGTCAAGGATCTACAAACTAGTGTAGACACATGTATTGCAGCTGTTTAAATTAAGCAAAATTAGTCCTACTCCAGCTTGTCATCTAGTTTTATCAACCTCCAAAGTACAGAAACGGAGACAAAAGTACTTCACCATTATGTAACACTGAAACAATAATTAAATTTAAGATAGTGATTGATGCAACATAAATATTAATTAGTAAATTATGGAAGGATAAATGAATGGGTATGAATTATTAAGGGAAAAGAACAGAATCTCATAAAATTACCTGATACGTCTGACATTCCTTTTTTTTTTTTTTTTTTACCTTCCATTTTGCTTAAACACACCAGCTAGTTTCTGTCTTTTCTTTTTCCCAGTGTCTACTATTTCTTCATCTCTCCATCCTTCCTATTTGCTCTGAGACCCATTCTGTAACCTGTTCTAGTGGCATTCTGTGCTCTCTCCCAAGAATATACTAATGTTTGTGACTCTGAAATACACAACTATTCTACTCTGCTCTTGCTACAGTGCTACTTTGCTGGCAACAGAAGTAGGAAACTAAATTACCGTGAACACCAGCAAAAAGAAGAGTGGCTAAAGATTTCCTATCACCCCTCTGGAATATGGTTGTGAAGAAGTTATACGTACTCATGAAGACTCATGTGTTCAAAACATCCCAATTTTTTGAGTGGCATATCTTCATTTGAATTAAAATTCCTTGTGAATATTAAATGTCAGAAACATAAGATCACATGTTTGAACCAAGCCAATTTACTTCTTAATTATTATATTTACTTACTTTGTAGTTATGAGTTTAATTATATTTGCAACTCAAAAACAAAAACAAACAAAACCTACCAACCAACCAACCAAAAACAGCTCTTCTCAGTCCAAAGTCTAAACCACAATGAATTTTCTTAAACAGATAATCCATTATAGAACAGCCACTCCCTAAATAGAACCAAGTTTGTCTTACTAACTGTAGGGTTCACAGTTGAAGTAGAGTTCAGATTTGCTAAACATAATATCTTACCTCAGGTCCGCTGGATCCCTTTGAATTGTTTAGGAATACCTTTGAGACTCCTGACATAGATGCAGAATGGGTAGATAAAGAACGTTTTTGGTTGGTTGGTTACCTTTCACTTAAGCTTCTTGAATTGTACTGCCTAAATTGTCAATAGTTTCCTTCTTTTGGCATTAGAGTATCTACAACAGATTTTTTATTTTTATTTTTCCACAAAGCCATGTCAATAAAGATATGTATATTTGCCTGTCTTGGACTGAGAACATAGTTTCCAGTGCCGTCCAAGACTTCTAACAAAGCCCAGTTCCTGTAATAATGGGTAATTCATCCATTACATTACCTTTATAATTTCCTAATTATATGTCTCCAAAAAGATTAAAATTCATCATATATGAGTTAAATCCAAGTTATTTTATAATAAAACCCTCTTTTGTTGTTATTCTATTGTGTTGACTTTCAAAAGGTTAATTGCAGAAATTTGTTGGATTATTTAAATCAAAAATGTGTATGTAAATTGCTAACAAATCTGAAGCTTTTTTTTTCCTAGAAAGTTTTGAGAAAGCAGTCTTAAAATTTAAAAATTACCTCATTTTTGTATTTTCAAGATGGAAATTATATCAATCAAAATAACATTTTTTCTGTATTCATAATTAAAATCAGAAGTGAATTATTTAAAAAAAACTAATTGAAATACTTCATTAATTAAAATGTTTTTGAAAGTTATTTTCCATTGTAAAATATTTTCAAATATTTTAATGTTTTCACAAAGAAAAGCAAAATTTTGAATTTTATTTTAGAAAGTATCATAGAATAGAGAATCCCTCTTACCAGCTGCAAGTCAAATAGGTATAATATGTCTTCTGTACACACTTTATAATGTAATCCTTGGTATTCGAGGAAAAAAAAAAAAGAAATTGCATTTTGAAAAATACTTTGCGTCTACAGGGTTTTCATCTAGGCAACTCCTTCTTTAACAACATTTCTTAAAAACACAGCACATCCATCAAGTGCAGTTAATTTTAAAGTAATAAAAATAAAAATAAAATAAAAATAAATATATATATATAAATAAAAATAAGAGAAGTGTGTGTACATATCAGAATACTTGGAGGTGATCCCTAAGCAGAAATTGATGTTCAATCATAACTATAATCAATTATAAATGGGCAACTTTTACCATGTTTACAAACCATTAAATAAAATACTAATTCCTCATATTGTACTACTGATATCTTCAAAAATGGATTAGTATTAGTAATAATAACAACAATAATAACAATAACAACAACAACAACAACAATAATAATAATAGTTCCCTGATTTTTGTTTGTTTGTTTGATTGATTATTTATTTGTTCTTTTCCCCTTCTGTAATTATCAGGAAAGGATTAAAAAAGACAAGTTCTCTTAACACAGAGTTAGTTGTCAGGGATGCATATATATATATATATATATATCAAATGAAAGATTAACTTTCTTTCAATGTTTTGATATAATTTCCATTTTTATATGTGGCTTTTGAAAGAAGGATTCAGCTCTTACTGCCACTGGACTCTTTGTGAGGACAGAGGACTTTATGTAACCAAGGGGGTTACATAAAGGGGGAATGCTGGCTAACGAAGGATGCAGTCTAACGAGGACAAGAAAGATACCAGAACAGAACAGGGAAGGAGGATCCTATGAAGAAAGGCTGAGAGAGCAGGGGATGGTGGTGAGTCACTGGAACAGGTTGCCCAGAGAAGCTGTGGATATCACATCCCTGGAGGTGTTTAATGCCAGGTTGGATGGGGCTTTGAGCAACCTGCTCAAGTGGTAGATGTGTCCCTGCCTATGGCAGGAGGGTTGGAACTAGATGATCTTTAAGGTCCCTTCCAATCCAAACAATTCTATGATTCATTCTATGACAAGAAGAGAAGTCTCTGGGGAGACCTCGCTGCAACTTTTCTATACTTAAAGGGGGCTTATAAAAAAGATAGAGAGAAACTTCTTGCTCAGACAGATAATGATTAACATTAAGCTACGCCTGCTACAGATCTCTTGATCAAGAGGAAGAAATAGCCAAGGCCTTCTTCAGACAACTATAAGTTGTCGTCCCTGGTCCTCACAAGGGATTTTAATTGTCTGATATCTGCTGGAAGAACAGAGCAGCAAAGCACAAGTAATCCAAAGAATGGTCTGTTCAGGGATCTTCTTGGATGAGACTCCCCAGAGAAGAGGGGTCTGGAGGAACTGGAGGGTTTCAAAGATCACCTCAGTCAAGCTTAAGGACCGTCCATACCCACATGGAAAAAAAAACAAGCAAAGGTGACAACAGGCCTTCATGGATGGAGAAGAAGTTCCTGACTGATTTCAGATATTACTAGGAAGTGTATAAAGGGCAGAAACAAGAGCAGGTAACCCAGGAGGAATGCAGATCTTCAGCAAGAATTTCAAGCAGTCTCTTATAACACCCTATTTAACAAACTGATGAAACAAGGGATAAATAAATAGACAAACTGATGAAACAAGGGTTGAGTAAATGGACAAACTATGGACTTTTGATGAATGGGATATGGACAAAAGAAATGGATTACGTTGGAGGCCTAAGTGGTAGAAAAGTTGTGGTAGTTAGCATTTTCCAGCAACCACGGTCATCTTAGAGCCAGACTACAATGCTGTAGTATTGGAGGCGTTCCAAACATACTCAAGGAACAGCGTTCCTCCTGATCTGTGACACAGAAATATAATGTTTTGATGTTTATATTTTTGAGAATTTGATTTGTGTGTGTGTGTGTGTATTCATTATGTTTGGGGTTTTTGTTTTGTGTTTGCATTTGATGGCAACAAGGAGAATGGAATTTTGACCTTTTTTAGTTTTCTTTCTTTTCTTTCTTTCTTTCTTTCTTTCTTTCTTTCTTTCTTTCTTTCTTTCTTTCTTTCTTTCTTTCTTTCTTTCTTTCTTTCCTTCCTTCCTTCCTTCCTTCCTTCCTTCCTTCCTTCCTTCCTTCCTTCCTTCTTTCTTTCTTTCTTTCTTTCTTTCTCTTTCTTTCTTTCTTTCTTTCTTTCTTTCTTTCTTTCTTTCTTTCTTTCTTTCTTTCTTTCTTTCTTTCTTTCTTTTCTTTTCTTTCTTTTCTTTCTTTCTTTCTTTTTCCTTCCTTCCTTCCTTCCTTCCTTCCTTCCTTCCTTCCTTCCTTCCTTCCTTCCTTCCTTCCTTCCTTCCTTCCTTCCTTCCTTCCTTCCTTCCTTCCTTCCTCTTTTTTTTCCTCCATCTGTATGGAATTTACTTTATAAGAGAGAACTTCTGGAATATAATGATCAAGAGTGGTAATAATTTCCTTCAGTTTTCTCGAATATTTCGCATTCTGTGGTTAGATGATAATATGAAGAACTGCAGTTAAGGTCTGTTCCACTCACCTATTCACCCCTCATTTTCAGCACCGTCTCCCTCATTTATAATACAAGTTAAAGTTAATGATAAACACAGAAGAGGTATAATTAATAAATTAGATAACTAGTGCTAAAGACCAAATGGAGATATTTTAGGAACTGTAAAAAAAAAACTCATAATTTTTAGTGACTGCAAATTTTGTTTTCCTAATGAGAATGTTTCAGACTCACTAAATCTCAGTTAAAAAGATATCAAAGGACAGTTATTAAGCAGTTACTTGTCATTTTCACAACATATACACGTTCTTTGTGAAATTTGTCCCACTGTTAAAGTAGCAGTGGAAAGCCAAAAGAAATATTTAATTGAGACACTCATTCTGCTGCAAGCAAGCTGTTAGCCCAGAAGAGGTAAGGCTACTGTGAAAAGGTTAATCTTAAACATTCAGCAAAATAGTGATTCTCTGCAAAATCTTGAGGAAATGTGCTTTGAAGAATACAGTTCCTAATGGTTTCTCCCAGCAAACTCTATCTTGCATTTTTGGACATTTTTGGCTTTTTACCTGATGGTTGGTGTGAAGTAGAAAAAAGAACTATTTAAGAAACATATTTTGAAACATTGTGTTTGAGAAATGGTGTCCTTTAACTTTTTTTTTTTTTTTTTTGAAAATGTCCTTCTGGTGAATTTTCCTCTCCTCCAAAACCTGATCAGATTCTAGCAACCGATTTTTCTTTTTTTTAGAGTTTTGGGATTTGTCAAATTAAACTAAGAATGTGAACTAAAGCATATGAAAAAAAATCTTAACAGTTCATTTATTTTATATGCTAATGTTTTTGATGTGTCCAAAGAAAAACTTCAAAGTTTAGTAAAAATAAAAACAAATCATCCATCCTCACTGAAAAAAAAAAATGCCGTCTCCACCTATGATATTAGAAAAATGTGCAATGACTGATGTTCTATAAAGTATAGGTGATATTGTGTTTCTGTTTTCCTGACCTTCCTTCAGCATTTATGCTCTAAGAAGCAGAAAATAGTAAAGATTTTATAGAACAGAGATAAATCCCAAAGCTCCTTGTTTTTTTGTTTTTTTTTTTCTCACTACATCATCAAAAATATCCCAGTAATCAGATCATTCTGTATATATCTGGTTTCTGCATCTAAAAAAAAAAAAAAAAAAGCCAAATGGAAGAGTTACTCATTTATTTATTTTCTCTTTTATGTTAAAGTATTTGCAATATACATTTCTCAAGAAATCATAGCATCGTGGAACAGTTTGGTTTGGAAGGAACCTTTAAAGATAATCTATTTCAACCATCCTTCCATGGGTAGGAACATAGGAACATCTTCCACTAGATCAGGATGGTCAAAGCCCCTTCCAACCCAACCTTGAATTCTTCCAATGATGGGGCATCCACAATTTCTCTGGGAAACCTATTCTAGTGTTTCACCACCCCCATCGTGAAAATTTTCTTCCTTATATCTAATCTATATCTACCCTCTTTCTGTTTAAAACTGTTGTCCCTTGTCCTGTCACTTTTTATACCCTGGTAAAAAGTTTTTCTCTTTCTTATCTTTCTGTATCAAAAGGCTGCATTAAGATCTCCCCAGAGCCTTCTATTCTCTAGGCTAAACAACCACAACTGTCTTACCTTTTCATTGTAGAAGACGTGTTACAGACTTCCTGATCATTTTTGTGGCCCTCTTCCATGCCTGGTCTGACAGGTCCACATTTCTATTACATTGGAAACCTCATAAAAATGGCTGCAATAATGTGGAATAATTGCCTAAGATGACTTGGAAATTAAATTGATATGCACATTTTGAAGAAAATGTACAGCACTGAAGAGACTTCCAGGGTAAAGTGTAGTTGCACTACCTAAATGTTCCGTAGGCCTCCAGCCTTAGATGTTAATCACACTGCGGGAACCTGGTGTGCTGACTCTAAGGAACAGTAGAGAGCATGGAGTGGAATAGAGACACCGTGGCTAGCCTCTGTGACAAGATGGGAACTTGATTGTTCTTGTGAATACTGAGACCAACAAACTGCACATTTGCTACCCTGAGCCAACAGCCTTTCATGTTTTTGACACAATGCTGTGCTCTAGTAAGCTTTGCTTATTATAATATTATTATAATATAAAACCACACCTCCATCCCAAAAGCTACCCACGTCCAAGGTGTGACTACCCCGCACTGAGCATGCACTCTAAATTTCTCAGAGCCTACACCTTTAAACAAAAGCAAGAAATCTTTGCACCAATCATAAACAAGATATGCATGACTAGAGACACTCAAGTTCCACCTAAAAGATAGAAAATAATATAAATTGGCTTAAGAGAGAGGGGAAGTTGGGGAAGATACCTTTGTGATTTCTGGGATCAGTCAATGGGCTGAGTCTCTCTTCCCCCATATTGGGACACCTCTGGGTAAGACTTGAACACTTGGTTATACCAAGTGCCTCCCTGAAAATCTTAAGAAATCTCTATAGAGTCTTTGTGGCTTTTAACGTGTTTATAGCCACACTGCTTTACTCATACTTTTATTATTTAAGTGTGCTTTGCAGACAGTGAAGTTATCACTGGCAATCCAAAGAATCTGTGTACCTGTTGCTTTAATACATTGCACTGGATTGCATGAAATCTAGCTGTGATAGTTTTCATTGAACGCGACCAAACTCTGTGTGGCTGTGGTAGTTCATGGAATATGACTAGAGTGAAGGTGTACTACGTTATTTGTGAATCATGACAGTTCAGTACCCTGAACGCAACTGGACTTATAATGGCTAATTGGCTACACCCTTAACACAACAACCACTCCAGGTAGGGTCTCACAAGAACAGGGCAGAAGACAAAAGCCACCTGCTGGCCATGCTTCTTTTGATGCAGCCCAGGATACAATGGATTTCTAAGCTGCAAGCACACATTAACAGCTCATATCTAAGTGTTGTTCAATAATACCCTAAAGTCTGTCTCCACAGCACTGCTCTCAATCTGTTCATCACCCATTCTGTACTGATAACTGGGAATTGCCCTGACCCCTGACTTTGTCTTCTCCAACTTCATGAGATTCTCACAGGCCCACTTCTCAAGCCTGACTAGTTCCCTCTGGATGGCATCCCTTCTCTCTAGTGTATTATCAGCTGTACTACTCAGCTTGGTGTCATCTGCAAACTTGCTGAGGGTGCACTCAATCCCACTGTGCATGTCATCAATGAAGATATTGAACAGCATTGATCCCAAGATGGACCCCTGAGGGATACCACTCATCAGTGGTTTCCACCTGGGCATTGAGCTGTTCACTGCAAAACTTTGGATGCGGCCACCCAGCCAGTTCCTTATTCATCAACTAGCCCGTATCTGTTCAATTTAGAAACCAGGATGTTGTGTGGGACAATATCAAAGGCCCTACAGAAGTCTAGGTAGATGCTCTTCAGTTGCTCTTCCCTTATCCACCAAAGCAATTAATCCATAGTAGAAGGCCACCCTATTAATCAGGGATGATTTGTCATATTTGAAGTCATGTCGGCCATCTCACATTCCATATGCCTTAACATAGCTTTTAGAAGGATCTGTCCCATGGTCTTACCCAGCACAGAGGAGAGGCTAACCCGTCTGTTGTTCCTTTGGTTATTTTTACCCTTTTAAAAAACTGAGTCAGATGTTCCCCTTTTCCAGTCACTGGAGACTTTGTATGAGTGCCATGACTTCTCAAGTATAATGGAAAGATGTCATTATACTTTTTCAATAAAGTTAAGTTACTTAATAACAGGTAAGTATTTTATATATATTTGCATTTTTTGAGGATAAGAATATTTTTAGTTGCAGTCTTTATTCTAGGTCTTAAATAAAATATCTTAATCATACGGTGAAAATTTCTTATTTCAAATCTTTTAAAGCCAAATGCAAAATCTTAATATTATATGATTTGCTATAATGTGAAAAATAGGTGAAAAGATATATATATATATTTTTTTTTTTTTTGCTAGGATAGTAATTATAATTGCTAATCTTTTTATTGCTATAAAGAATTTTTTGAAAAAATCATAACTATTTTAAAAAGGGGGATTTTATTTTGTTTTGATAAAGTCATTCATATCATATACTGGAAGTGAGACAAAAATAATAGAAAATACTGATAGTTTCAATGTCTAATGTCAATGTCTAATGCATTTTTGTTTCAGACTAGTGTCATTTAATTGTGAATTATAGAAAGAAAACATGCTGTGGCAGTATTAGAAGCATTAACATATCATATATAATAACAATTTGAGAGCCCTACCCTATATTATTTACACATTTTTATTTCAAATTATGTTGACAGAGAGTTATGTGTGCAGGAAAAGAGGAAATATAAGGGGTGCAGGCCTTGTTATTTCACATTGAAATGATGATGATAGAATTTACTCCAAAATAGTCCCTGCTAATGTCAAACTCAGCTCCAATCTTTGGTATTAAAAGACTCTGCACTAAGGAAGCAAAAGTAGACTCCAGATTTTTGGAGGGAAGTGTGCAGTCTAGAGACCATAGAGTCCTGCGTTTATTTATTTTATATGCCTACTCTAATCTATACTTCTGTCCAATGTCCAGAACCATTCCTATCTCCTGTTAACTTTCTGCTCTGCTTCCTTTCAGTCTCTGACATTGTTTTAGCTTTCAGCTTCATTCAACTCTGCTTATTGGCAGCTTTTACTGCACTCCATGATCTCCTGTCCACATTCCAGTTCTAACCACTCGTGTTCTGTAGCCTAAATACCATCTTCTCTTTACTCTCCCAGGAGAAAGAGTCAACTCCCACCTTCATTCATAGCAGGTCACTTCCTCTGTTCCCTCACTTCAAGGATGCTTTTACTGTAAGGAACTGAATCTTCTTATGCCTTAACATAAGGGTATCCCTGTTAAGTTTCCTCTACCTATGAAAAATGCTGGAGAACAAATCACAGTGATCA
Organism: Anser cygnoides; assembly: GCF_040182565.1. Classification (NCBI taxonomy): domain Eukaryota; kingdom Metazoa; phylum Chordata; class Aves; order Anseriformes; family Anatidae; genus Anser; species Anser cygnoides. Next base: position 136,351,546 of record NC_089873.1, read on the forward strand.
CTTGTGTTATATCAAGAACACTGGAATACACTGAATAGCTCTTTCATGTGACCAGGCACAAATTCCAGAGGTTTTATTCCAGAAACTGAAGTATTAGTTTGTTACAATAAATTGTAAATTTCTTTCAGTTGTTAAAAGGAATGCTTTTCCCTGTCATCCTAGACCCATTTCTCTTGCCATGAAAAAAGGATACCTGTGAAATTCTGTTCCTTGCAGACCCCAAGGTCAGTACAGCAGGAAGGCAGGAGGTGCTGCAGGCATGCAGAAGTTCCCCTCCAGCCTGTGGAGAGGCCCCTGGTGTAGCAGGCTGCCCCCCTGCAGCCCATGGGTCCCACATGGAGCAGATCTCCACTCTGCAGCCTGTGGAGGAGCCCCCGGTGGAGCAGGTGGATGTGGCCTGGAGGAGGCTGCGGCCCATGGAGAGCCCCCGGTGGAGCAGGTGGATGTGGCCTGGAGGAGGCTGTGGCCCATGGAGAGCCCCCGCAGGAGCAGGCCCTGGACTAGAGCTGGAGCCTGTGGAGAGGAGCCCACACAGGAGCAGGGAGTCTGGGGGGAGCTGCAGTCGGAGCAGTTTGCTCCTGGGGGATGGTCCCAGTGATATGGACCCATATGGGAGCAACTTTTGAAGAGCTGCTGCCTGTGGGCAGCCCCCACAGGCTGAGTTTGGGAAGGATGGCATCCCGTGGGAGGGACCCCAGGTGGGGCAGGGTCAAAGAATGACCGTGTAGAAGCGGCGGAGAAGAGCGTTAGGGACTGACTGCAGCCCCCATTCCCCCATTCCCCTGCACTGCTCAGGGGGTGGAGGTGGAAGGGCGGGGGGGGGGGGGGGAAGGTGTTTTAGTTTCTTTCCTTTGTTTCTTACTTCTTTAGCTTGTTAATAGGCAGTAAATTTCTCTAATCTCCCTTCTCTGAGTCTGTTTTGCCCATGATGATAATTGTTGAGTGATCTCCTTGTCATTATCTCAACCTTTGAACTGTTTTCATTGTATTTTCTCCCCTTTTCCCTTTGAGGAGGGGGAGTGAGAGTGGTCATGGTGGAGTTCAGTTGTCTAGCTGAGTAAAACCACCACAGTTATGTAGATTTCTCTCTTTTTAATAGATGGATTTCTTTTGCATATGAGCTGAATATTCCAAGATATCAGATATTAAGTCTATGATGTAATAACGTTTAGGAAGCCTTGTATGTTCCTTTTGTTATAAATGAAGATACAACTCAATCTGAATTTAGTAATATTTATAAAAGGCAAGTAAACAGTGCTGGGTGCACGGGGAGCCTTACGCTCTACCAACACACACACACAACCGTTGGATTTTCTAAATATATATACTATTGCATTTACATATTCATAAGAAACCTGAGTACGCCTATACATATGTATGACCTATCCCTGCTTTGTATTATAATTAGCATTTCCATAAACTCCTCCTTTTGGCACCTGCCTGCGTAGTGTCTCCTGGTGGTGGTCGTTGAGGGTTGTGGGGATGAAGGTTCACGGTTCTTCTTCATCACCCCTAGTAACCCTTCGTTCTTGTGCAGACTCGGTGGCTTCCTGGATCTCATCCAAACTGCAGGGGCGACTTCGACCCACTCCCTCTTCTTCTGCGCAGGCTCTTCCCTCCTTATCTCAAACCACAAGGTTCCCAAAAGTAACAAAATGTGATTGACACTAACTTATGTGAGGCCATCTTTTCCCGTGTTTTGTTAACTCTTAAAACTACATTAACAATGCGATTATCATATAACACCAAACAACAAATATTAGCAGTTTACTCAGTGTTTTTCATTGTTCTATACCAATCATCTAATTGACACAAATTATTACTCCATGTATCACACTTTCTTAAGTTTACTTCTGTGTAGCTTTCCATATTTTTTTTCCTGCTGAGTCTTATAAACATACCTTCAACTGGTAAAACAGCTCAATACACTGCATTTTTCTTTTCCTGTACAAAATACGGAATATATAAGCTGAAGGAAAACAAATCTTATTAGTTTTATTTAGTATGATCTAGCTCAAAAATTACTTTATGTAAATAACAAAGCAATCACAAACGCTAACTTATAAAACCATCTTGCAACATCAAATCCAGCTATATTTTCAAGGATCATTTTATAATTTCTAAATAAGAATATCAGTGATATTAAATGCTGTAAAATTCCTTTTGAACAATGAAAAATTGTTTTTATTTTTTTCCAAAGATTTTTCTTTAAATTAGATTTATCTTGTATTTATTTGTCATTGTCTACTGCATTAGAAATATAAAGAAAGCTTTCTAATAGACACACAACCAGAGCAAAATACATTGATATATAATGGCAGATATAAACATACTTTTTTTTTTTTTTTCCCACTGTCTGGTTGAGAGGTAATTGAATGACTTCTAATACGTTTCGTACAAAACATATTATTTCTTTTTCCTGAAGTAGTTCTATTGGTACATAATTACAGTTTATTTGCATTTATTATTAAAAATTCCAATGACTATATCAGGATATTTAAATATAATAATAATAATAATAATAATAATAATAATAATAATAATAATAATAATAAACCTGGATAGAATTCAAACAAGAGAAACTGAATTCCAGAAGTCCTTACAAAGTTTCATTCTTTCAAGACATAAATTAATGCATGTCAAAGGGGAATTCTTCCTCTTTGCAGCATTATTTTTCTGGGCTATTTTCCCAGGATGGTTAACCATAAAAAATATATTACATGTGTTAGTGTATTACTGAGGTTTCTTTTGCATTACCACCTTGTGCTTCCAGTCAGGAATGGGCACTTGGCATCACTGAGGGACAGAGATTTCAAGGATCATTGGATTGACTGTTTGATTTCTAATGCCTGTTAAAATGAATAGGAATTAGGTGTCCACATATATTTGTGTTATTCACCCCTCATAAATACTATTCACCCTGTTCTTCACAAAAAAAAAAAAAAATATAATATTTGCATTATATAATGAGGGACAAAAATAAAGGACTAAAGAGAGACTGAGATAGAAACAGTTAACGTTAGTAACATTCACATTGAAAAGCTGGTTAATACCAATATTTTAGTTTGTCAAATACTGCATGTTAGTTTTTGCTGATTGATATACAGATAAATAAGCATAGCTGAAATTAAAAGGTGTTGAAGGAAAATTGAAGTATATAGTGGAATTCAAATAGAATTTAACTATCAGCTTCTAAGGAGCAGTCTTCATAATCTTCTATAAATAGCTTCTGAAACTTTTTTTTCAGTACTATATTTTTTTTTTATTAGATGCTAATTATTTATGGAAATTAATTTCTTCCTACGTTGATCCTCAGACCTTCACAAATGAGACATCTGTCTGCTCCCTATGGTTTGAATCCGTGACATATACTGCAAAGCTCAACTCAGAATGGATACAGTGCTGGTGGTAATGATGTTGTCATGATAATTATGTATGAGTATGCTGTGTGATTGACGTATTCACATAAGGCTCAAGAGAAATAAGTTCCAAGACCTTTTTTTTAATTCATACAAGCCATTGCCACAGATGGTCTGAGTGTTGGAGCAGAGGTAAAGCTGAACTAAAGGGATGTCTCCTAAATGTCATGCACATAAAGACAGCTTTGCAAGCTCTCTCATTTCTTTGACTAGTACTCTAACAAGAAGACTGTAAACCCCAGTCTCTCTTCATCATATTTTAAAACAAGATACTATGGTTTGAACTGAAAGGGAAGACTGAGATTAATGCACTGGTAATTCAAACTATGAATTTCAGTCTCAGGCGTTACAAACATTTAGGAACACATCTATCATTGATGAAGTGTTAGTATAGGCATGCATCCAATAAACATTCTTATTTCCCATTATTTCTCTCCTCTTTTGTCATTGAACTCTCAGAAAGCACTGAAGAAAGAATTTATCTGTTACCTACCATCTCAGCTACATTAAATTCCAGCAATAAAACCCCTGGAGTTCATTTTAGAGTCCATTTTTTAGTTATTAGTAATAAATATTCCTGTTAATGGCTGTATATTTGGATTTTGAATACATTAAAATCTTGTGAAAGAGAAAGCTCATTCATTTAGTAATTATTATAATGTCAAACAAGGCAAGAAGACATAGTCTTTCTTTATAAAATTATTGGTCTGACCAAATTGGTTTAGAGAGAGAGAGAGAGAAAGAGAGAGAGAGAAAGAGAGAGAGAGAGGAGGAGGGGGAAAAGAAAAAAGTATGGATTTACTCAACTTCTTTTGCAAATGTATCCTATACAGCAAGTATTTTTGTTTTTCTTTCCTTTTTTTTTTTTTTAACATTAACATTTTCAGTTTTCTAGTACATGTTCCATGTTACATGGATCAATGCCTATGTTTGTAACCTACATGGAAAGAGGATACACAGAGATGGAAACTGAAGGGTAAAAACTGGCTTGGCAAGAAGAAGCTAATGCAGAATATATATATATTTATATATTTTCAGTTATGACAACACTACAATAAACTGAAGACATCTGAAGTACTGTATTTGAGGTGATTTAAAGAAAATTGTCTATAGACTCCTAAATTAGTAATGTTTTTTCCATCGTAACACACCATTAAAATATCCAACTGAAATAGTTTCCATTATGTCAGTAGTTAAAATCAATAAAGGATTTCAGAGGAATATTTTATTTATTGTCAACAAGATTTCCAAGTGGAAATACTACACTTTTACTCAAATACATTTACTAAACCCAGGAAATTAATCCATGATTTAATTATTTTTGAGGTATTTGAGAGACCGGTCTCATTAATAATAAAGTATATGTTTCTCTCAAATTAATAAATAAATAAATAAATAAATAAAATGTTTCTACTTATATTTATTATCTCCACCTAACTTGTAGATCTCATAAAAATGACAATAATTAATTGTCCATTAATATAAAAGTATCCAATGTTAATAGATTTATCTAAATAATTTTTAAGAAATCTCGTGAGAAACTTGGCACATGCTATTTTCACCAGCTCCTTCTATAAATCCGTAGTTCCCTTTGACTTTGTAGTCTGAGATATATTCTTCAGCAGAACCACCAGTAAAATGGATCTCTCCAGATAAGTACCTACCACCACATCACTCTTTATGTGAGAAGAACTTGGTTAGTATTTCATAGAATCATAGAATGGTTTGGGTTGGAAAAGACCTTAAAGATCATCTAGTTCCAACCGCCTGCCATGAGCAGGGACACCTTCCACTAGACCAGCTTGATCAAAGCCCCGTCCAACCTGGCCTTGAACATTTCCAGGGATGGGGCATCCACAGCCTCTCTGGGCAACATGTTTTAGTGTCTCAATTCCCCCAGGAAATAATTTCTTCCTTATATCTAATCTACCTCTTTTAGTTTAAAGTCATTACCCCTTGTCCTTTTACTATAATCCCTGATAAAGAGTCTCTCTCCAGCTTTCTTGTATCTTCTCTAGGCTGAACTGAGAGGTTTGCCAGCACTCTGTTCATTTTCATGGCCCTCCTCTTGACACTAACAGGTCCTTGTCCTTCTTATATTGAGGGTCCCAGAGCTGACTGCAGCTTTATTTGTTGGCATACAATATTCCATACAGACTAAATCCTAAGAGTCCCAAGAATAGGAGTATGTACTATTTACATATTTTTTTGACATAAAGAGGGATTATTTTTGTTTGGCTGTGTCAGGGTTTTGATGGTACTATAGCTAAAAAAAGAAATAAAATTGACACGATTCTAAAAAGAAAAAAAAAAAGGAAAATATGTATTTGATTTCAGTTAAAAGCTTAGTTCATACAATTTATTATTAAATTGTCCTTTTCTGACTGGGATCATCATTCTGATGAGAACAAATATGTCTTCACATGGGAAAAAAAAATCCCTAAATTTCCACTAGTAGCAAGTGGAACTGTAAAACCTCCAATAATTTTAAATAGCTTAGTTTTTATGTTTTATCCAGCATTGTGCTATTTGCTCCCAAAGACATTTGACATGGATCAATGCTCTACATTTTTAAAGAGATATTGTAACTCTACCATTGTAAATCATTTTGTTCCTCTTCATTGATTATTACTTTTCTGGTTTTTGTATAATGTCTTTGCAAAGATCTTATATTGAAGATAACAGGGTCTATTTCTGCCAGACCTTCAAAAAAGTCACTGTTTTGTTTTTTTTTAATGTTGACATTCTTTTTTAGTGACACATAGTAGTAATACAATGGCAGCATAACTCAGATGAGGTTTAAGAAAACAGTATCATATGAAACAAGATTATAGATTGCTAAGAGAGTACTAATGAGGAAATAGTATTTAGTAAATTTGGCTTGAAAAATGGGGGAAGGTCTAGAGGCGGGAAATGATTTTACCTTGCAGACGACTTTGCTCCAGCATACTTATTTTCCCCAAATCCCAGACGTTTTATTAGTCACAACTTGTTCCAACATACCAAAAGTTTCATAGTGGTTTTAGTAAGGAGCTCTCATGCATTTGTTCACTTGCACAGCAGTCCACAAGTGAAACTTGTTGAACCATTGTCTTGCCATTCCTATTCTGATATCAAATAACCTATGCTGCTGTTGCTTTGGATACTGTTCTTTGAAATCTACATTGTCTTACACAGACACACACACCTGCAAAAACATATTTGAACTTAATAGTCTTCCAGAAACTCTTCCATTGAGATTTCCCAGCAGCTCAAAATATTAAAGCTGTCACTGATCATCACACCTGCCTTGTACACAAGGTGTGCAGGCAAGCAAGCACGTCCAGAGAGTATTGTCTTTCTGACATGTTGTGTTATTTCTTCACCTACGCAAATTATTGTTTTATTATATTCCTTGTCATGTAAATTTATCATATTCCTTGTTTCATAGGCAATTAATCACATCTTTTTATCCTGTTAGATTAAATTCTTTAAACCTTATCTGTGCTTCAAGCTCTATCTGTAACAGCCCGTGTCTCTGACATAGATTTCTAAATTATTGATTGTCTTCAGCTGATAACCTTGTACTACCCTCCTGTATCAATTGTAGATTAAACTGTCTTTTCTGTGGCTTCATATTTTCTACATTTTGACATGTAGCAAACTTACCTCATCTTAACTTCATTGAATTGTTCATTTCCTTTAATCTTTTCCATCAGAACTGAATTAATTTGATATTTGACCTTTGACATTTGAGTGGTATGACATAAAAGCAAGAAATCTGCATATTTTTGTGTATATTTTCTTCACCTCACAGACTTTAAGATTAGCAGGACACGTTTCTACTTTAAGTAGAGGTGTATGTACATTCCAGTTTCTCATGTCACAGTTTCACTGCATTGCAAAGCCAGCTTTAGTATTAAATAACAAATAGTTCAGTGATAACAGAAATGTACTGATTTCTTTACAATTGTGTGGAAGAATTATTAAGTTAATGGACAATAAAAATATATTTTAGTTTAATGCTCATTTTGATTTAATTTACTGTTTTTTTTTTTAAACTTTTACTTGCTAAGTAACAGTAAATAAGTAAGATCAGAAATGGAGAGAAAGCAGCAGTTCTAGTTTTACAGCTGCCTCTCAGAACCCAGTCCTGATGAGAACATGAAACTAAACACGAGTTACTGATTTTTCAAAATCTTGCATGTTCTACCATATATGAAAGGCTGAGTTTTATAGAGAGTAAAAAGCTAACACGTATGGTTAATGATCTATGCAAACAACATGCATCCAAGAAACTTTGAACCTCATGCCTCTAAAACTAATAGAGAAAAGAAGAAGTCTCTGTCCTGGTTTTAGCTCGCTAGAGTTAATTTTCTTCCTAGAAGATGGTGTGGTGCTGTGTTTCGAACTTAGGATGAAAATAATGTTGACAGTTGTAGCTGAGCAGGGCGTACAAAAAGTCAAGGACTTTTCAGCTTCTCATGCTTCCTTGCCAGCTAGGAGACTGAGGGCACACAAGAAGCTAGAAGGGGACACAAAATGAAGCTGGGAGGGGACAACTGACACAAACCGACCAGAGGAATATTCCATACCATGTGACATCATGTTGAACAATAAAAGTGGGGGAAGTTGGCCAGGGGGGCTAACATTGCTCAGGGACTTGGGCATCAGTCTGCTGGCGGTGAGCATTGTGAATCACTTTTTTTTTTCCTTCCTTTCTTCCCCCTCTTCCTTTCTTATTAAACTGTCCTTATCCCAACACATGAATTCTCACACTTTTACCTTTCTGATTTCTCTCCCCTATCCCACTGGACAGAGGGTGGCTTGAGCAAACTGATATGCTGAGCTGCCTACCAGGTTAAACCATGACAGTCTCAAACACTGGAAAAACAGGTGTGCCTTCCAGGACTGACAACTGGTGAAATGCATCTCCACTACAGAGCTACAGTCACACTGGGCAGCAATTTCAAACTGTTCAGAGACTGCTTTATTTACAGTGAAGTTACTGAGGAGCTGGCAATCACTACCAGTGCAGCTGTGAAGTCTGGCAAGACAGCACACCACTGTGCCCTTGCCTGTCTGGTAGTCAAGGCACATCAGTATTCCTTGAATGTGAAAGGTTCACCCAAAGTGTGGAATTTTTAATGTAGCATAAGAAAGGAATGCCCATGTCCAAATGGTATTATTAGAAGTGGACCGAATGCTTATAAGACAATAAACAAAGTAACAGAAGGAAACAGAATGTTCTAAAAATAGTTGATCTTCCTACCCAAATATCTACTGCATACAGGGGAGAGCTAATTTTTTGGTCAATAGTTCCTAACACTTAAACAAATAAACAACAAGATCCACTCCTCTTCCGCAACACTATGCAGGGAAAAAAAAAGGGGGGGAGGGGTCAGAAGTGAAAGGTAGTCATACCTAATATGATATGGCTTTATTCATACCGCAGACTTCAGTTCTCCACTAAGAACTGTATCAGTATGTTTGCTAAAACGTGCCAAAGTCCTTAGTTTAGGTTCAGCATTGATGCTGGAGACTAACAGCCATAGTCACTGACTACACACATTTTTAGAACTGTTACTGCCATGCTAAAGTGGTTCTTTATGAAGGATATTTAGTTTGGGTGAAAATTTGAGACCCTGATAACTATATACTGGATAAAACACCCATTCAATTCAGCAGTCCAGAGGTTTTGGTTTCCTGGAATAGCACAGTTCTATTCCAGTGAATAGTAGTTATTTACAAATTTGTCAACACTGACACAACCAAAAATAGTGTTATATATTGGTATTATGCATCCTGAGTCTTGATTTACTGGACTTGCTTAAATTACCTTCTTGTTACATGCTTAGTAAATCACATAAAGAGGACTCTACATGATTGGTGGGTATTCTCCCTGAATTCCATATAGCCAGCAAATCAGTTGATCATCGCACGCACACGGGGGGAAAAAAAAAAAAAAAAAAAAGATGAATGGAATACTACCTAAAGCTCTAATCTGTCTCTGAAATGAGTAAAATAAGTAGAGCTAGCAGGACTGAGTGAGTCTCAGCAAATCAAAAGGTAAGAGCACCCTGCCTCAGTCCTGGGAAAATGCCGGTCTGCTTATTTCCTGCTTATATCAGTTTCTGAATTGCCTTACTGTCTGGATTATTCCAGGCTATGAGAGAAATGAATTTTGCTCTGTTATTTGATAGTAAGAATTTTCTACAACTGTTGTATGTATTTCAGAGGAAAGACAAAATGAAAAAAAAATAACTCTTCTCCCAAACAAACAAACCAAAACATTTTTTTTTTGTCCTTATCCAGACTTGGGAGAAAAAGTCAAGAAGTTCAAAGTACAATATTTGACTGCAGGTAATCAAATGTTGTTCAGGCATGTACAAGTTGTAAAATTCCAGACTTCCATTTGCAAATGGAAGAGACAAAACCAAAGAAGTAGGAATATCCTCAAGGAAAGATCATTGTAGAATATTATGTCTGTATTCAGTAATATATCTTTCTTTTCAGAGCAATGATTTCAGAGCAATCCTTTAATTATAGTTTCATGCAGACATAGCCAGGAACAATTAAGATTTTAAAAGCACTATAATTACACAGTGATATAAATTATCCATTAATTTATAATCTACATAGTTCTGTTATTTTACTGTATGTAAACATCTTCAGGAAACTGTTGTTATTACAAAACCTGACCAGCTTTGTCAATTTTCACCTCCTATAAAAACATACTCTAAACAGGAATACCTTAATCATGTCACTGTATGGTAACTATCAAATTCAACAGTGTTAACTATCATATTCCCACAAGTCAGATAAATTTTCATGTTATTACTGTTTTCTGTCTTAAGTTCACTAGAAGTCATTATGAAAATAATTTCCCAAGAGAACCAAATATATGCTGTTAATATTCCTCTTAGTATCTTCCATAGTAAGTTCTAAGCTGACATCAGTTGAGGTATATTGATTTTCATAATAAAAGAAGGATCTGATAGTCAGTGAAAGAATAAAGGTTGTGAAATAACCAAATTCATTTCTCTGCTCTACCATAGTACATAGTACCTAGTACACAGAACCAAGAAAGTCACATAAACCTATATTCATCTTAGCCAAATAAGACCAATTTGGAAAGGTGATTAAACTGGGTACCAGAAAAACACCACAAGCCTAACTGTCCTAGATTTTACATGTTATCAGTGGAGAGAAACTGGTATCCTCTGCTGCAGGTTTCAATCCACTGTACTTCAGTTTTTCTGTGATGTAAGTATGTGAATGTAACTATATAATCTGTAAACCATTCAGGTGCTCCAGTAATATAATCATATAATCATTTAGGTTTCAAAAGACCTCTAAAACCTCTAGTCCAACTTTTACCCTAGCACTGCCAATGTGTGTGTGTGTGGGGGGGGGGGGGGGGGGGGGGGGGGGGGTATCTGAATATTATAATCTGTATATTATGTAATTGGAATTTAAACTAGCAAATCCATTCAATTCCTCTGTGTTTTTGTTCATTTTACATTTAAGTTTCCACTCACTGAAATGGAAATGCTCTTATAAAATAAGTAAACATAAATTAAAACAAAGTTATTTTAGAAGCGTAAAGATGTTTTGAAATATTTACTTTGGAATCATGAATCATGTTTTGAAAATTCTTGTAGATGCATTAGTCAATGGCTGCTAATTAAATCAGTAAAATATGCTGCTCTATGCTGTAGAATTAACAGTTTACTTCTTATGACATACTGATATACAATTCAGAAATGTGAGGTGCTTTTTCTTTGCTACAGTTGTACATATTCTATACACTTTACCTGTTACTCGGAACTTCAGTCAACAAACTAGGACATGAATGCGTAATTATTCAAGGTCAGAATTACTATGTACATGATCAATATTAAATAAACAAAAGCTTAGAAACCAGAAGTTCATATTTGCTGGGACAAAAAAAAATATTCTTACCTGTAGTGGATTAGATCACTGTAAATACATTTAATTTGGAGACCTAAGAGGTGAATACCAGTGCAACTTCTCAGCAGTCAAAGAAAGCGCATATGCAAGCATAGACAGCACTCACAGGACCATATAATGAATGTCCTGTGCAAATATTATACATAATGTAACCTAATTGCTGTAAACCATTATACGCTATGGTAGTTTCACTCAGGTGGGCAGCTGAGCTCTGACTCAGAAAGGGAAAAGGGGAGAAAATACAATGAAAACAGCTTAAGGGTTGAGATAATGACAAGGAGATCACTCAACAATTATTGTCACAGGCAAAACAGATTCAGAGTAGGCAGATTAGAGAAATGTACTGCCTATTACTAACAAGCTAAAGAAGTGAAAAACAAAGGAAAGAAACTAAAAACACCTTCCCCCTCACTGCGCCCCTTCCACCTCCACCCCCTGAGCAGCGAAGGGGAACGGGGAATGGGGGCTGCTGCGGTCAGTCCCTAACGCTTCATCTCCGCCGCTCCTTCACAGCACTCTCTGCCCCTGCTCCACGTGGGGTCCCTCCCACGGGATGCCATCCTTCCAAAACTGAGCCTGCGGGGGCTGCCCAGAGGCAGCAGCTCTTCAAGAACTACTCCCACATGGGTCCATACAATGGGGTCCATCCCCCAGGAGCAAACTGTTCCAGCATGGGTCCCCCACGGGCGGCAGCTCCCCCCCAGACCCCCTGCTCCTGCGTGGGCTCCTCTCCACGGGCTGCAGCTCCGGCCCGGGGCCTGCTCCTGCGGGGGCTCTCCATGGGCCGCAGCCTCCTCCAGGCCACATCCACCTGCTCCACCGGGGGCTCCTCCACGGGCTGCAGCGTGGAGATCTGCTCTATGTGGGACCCATGGGCTGCAGGGGGACAGCCTGCTCCACCAGGGGCCTCTCCACAGGCTGCAGGGGAACTGCTGCTGCGTGCCTGCAGCACCTCTACCCTCCTGCTGCACGGACTGACCTTGGGGTCTGCAGGGCTGGTTCTCACTCCTTGCTCTCCCAGCTGTGATTTTTTTTTTTTTCCCCTTTCTTAAATCTGAACTCAGAAAGGCACAAACAACATTGCTTATTGGCTTGGCTCTGGCCAGCAGCACATCTCTTTGGAGCCGGTTGAAACTGGCCATTATAAAATGGGGCAGCTTCTGGATTCTTCTCAAAAAGGCCACCCCTGAAGCTCCCTGCTACCAAAACCTTTACACATAAACCACTACATATGCAAAAACTTTGAACCAGCTCTTTGGCAAGCTAAGGAGAATTGTTTTTCAAGATTCATTTTGAAGTGACAATAGTAAAAGAAAAAACAGGAATTTTTCATGGTGACTAACAATGTTCTATTACAGCACAGCTGTAGTTTGACCACTATGGTATCATCAGTAACACACAATTCCAATTACTTCTGCATATTTACACGGATTTAACAGGCTCTATATTTGTTTCTAATAACAATTTCATATTACTCTCTTAGTCAAAACATGTATTCAAGAAGTCATATATTTGTTTATTGTCCCTTAAAATTCAAAGATCTTTAAAAAGAAGAAAATAAAAACAAAAAATCTCCTCTATTACACTCGGAGTAAATGTTCTGCTGTTCCTCATACCTTGTTCACAGTATATATAATATCAGTGTTAGACATTTAGTTTCCTGAGTCATTTGTAGGGAAATACAACCCTCCTCTTTGTTTCTCCCTGGGTACGTCCATATTAATGTAGTGCCTCCAAAGATATCTAGTCACAACAGTGTAGCAAATTATGCTTGATATTTGAGAACTATTTTCATTCAGGTTAATTTAGCCCTTCAAATCTCTTGAGAAAACAATCACACCAAAGACTAACTCCTGAGTGATTATTTGAGCTTAAACCACAGGTGCACCAAATCTTTTTTATTTTTGCCTGCAGAGAGAACTTTGAACATCCCCATATCCATTTCAGCAGCAGTAATTGGTTTATAATAGCAGTCTTGGACAAAATATTCACAAAGTCTTGAAAGCAATCCAAAAATCCAGTTTCTGCTATTTATTGCATAATGTTGTTTAAGAAGAATCCACTGTATTATGAGCTTATAGTATATTAGTTAAAAAACATCAATTCAGTTTTGCTGCCGTATTGAAATTTGTCTCTGTAGTACAGTCCTGAAAAGAAAATATTTTGTTACCTTTCTTTCCCTTTCATTGACCATCTTAAAAAGGAGTTATCTTTTGCAACACGTTAAGAGATACCTAATATTTGGTTTTAGCCTGACTTTAATAAATAAAAGACATAGTTAATTAAACTCTAACCCATCTCTTCAATCATATTGAAATTCAAAACAGTGTCAGATTATTCTTATAGTTGCTCTACAGTCTGAAAAGTCTTCAAGAAGGGAAGGAAGGAAAAAAGATCTGTAGAAGGATTAAGAAACAAATGAAGAACATTTAGCTCACATTTTCACAATTCTCTTACAGTTGGGTAATATAAAATTTTCCATTTGTTATAGAATCATAGCATCATTAAAGTTGAAAAAAACCTTCAGGATCATCTGGTCCAACTGACTCCCTACCACCAATATTACACACGAAACTAGGTTCCTAAGCACTATTTCCAACCTTTCCTTAAATACCCCCAGGGACAGTGACTCCACTACGTCCCTAGACAACCTGTTCCAATGCTTAATAACTTTCTGAGAAGAATTTTTTTCTAATTTCCAACCTGACACAACTTGAGGCCTTTCCGTCTTGTTCTACTGCTAGTTATCTGCAAGAAGAGGATGACCCCCAGCTCCCCACAACTTCCTTTCATGTAATTGTGGGGAGTAATACGGTCTCCCCTGAGCCTCCTCTTCCCCAGACTGAACAACTCCAGTTCCCTCAGCCCCTCCTTATAGGACTTGTGTTCTGGACCCTTTTCCAGCTTTGTAGCTCTTCTCTGGACATGCTCCAGGGCCTCAATGTCCTTCTTGTAGTGAGGGGCCCAAAGCTGAACACAGTATTCGAGGTGCAACCTCACCAGAGCAGAGTATAGGGAGACGACCACCTCCCTGGTCCTGCTGGCTACACTGTTCCTGATACAAGCCAGGATGCCATTGGCCTTCTTGGCCACCTGGGCACATTGCTGGCTTATGTTCAAGTGAGCATCAGTCAGCAATCCCAGATCCTTTTCCTCTGCACAGCCTTCCAGCCACTCTGCCCCAGGTCTGTAACGTTGCACGAGGTTGTTGGATCTCGGATGGATCCCATCTGGACTCATGGATTTGTGACAGTCCAAGTGGAGTACAAGCAAGGATGCTCTTGCACTTCTTGGCCACCTGAGCATGCTGCTGGCTCCTGTTCATCTGGTTATCAACCAATACCCCCAGGTCCCTTTTCACAGGACAGCTTTCCAGCCACTTTTCCCCCAGCCTGTAACATTGGATGGGGTTGTTCCCCAAGTGCAGGACCTGGCACTTCGCCTTGTTGATCTTCATACACTTGGCCCCAGCCCACTAAATCAGCCTATCCAGATCCCTCTGCACAGCCCTCCTACCCTCGAGCAGATCAACACTACCACCCAACTCAGTGTCACGTGCAAACTTACTGAGAATTCACTTGATCCCCTCGTCCAGATCAGTGATAAAGGCACTGAAAAGAACTGTCCCCAATACTGAGCCTTGGGGGACGCCACTAGTGATTTAACTCCATTCAGCATGACTCCTTGGGCTCAGACACCCAACCAGCTTTTAATCCAACCAAGCGTACACCAGTACAAGCCTTGAGCAGCCAGCTTCTTCAGGAGAATGCTGTGGGAAATGGTGTCAAAAGCCTTACTGAAGTCTAGGTAGACCACATCCACAGCCTTTCCCTCATACACTGATATCATAGTGTTTGGCACAGACCAACTTGCACCTCAAGTAGTTTATATGGCAACATATTCTAGAGATGTAGGAAATAAAATATGCGTAGTATAGCTCAAAGGCCATACTTAATTCTGATAAGAAGATTTTGAGAAAACTTTTTTTTTTTTTTTTAAATGTGAAATCCTTACCTTGTATTAAAGGAAAAAAATGAATTGTAGAGATTAAAAAATCATGTTGCAGTTTTTCATATTATTATTAACTATTTGCACCCTACACTTTAAACTACCTAACTTTCTGTTCTATTTTTATACCTTGTGTAATAGCCTGAAAAGCCCTCTTCTGTAACATTTCTTTTTAGTTTTTAAACAATGTCAACAACCTTAACAATTTTTTTGTTTGTTTCGTGAACAAACCATCCTCTTGGGTTTTTTCTTTATGTGCTCACAAGTCTTTAATCCTTCCATTGTCTAGGAAGAAAAAAAAAAAAGTCAAGGTAAAAACTAAGTTCGTAGCTGTATTTGAAGGATTATTTTTTTCCCACAGTAAAGGAATAAATATCTTTAAAAGAACAGTCCCAGTCCTTAAACGGCCTGTTTATTTATAACCATTTATTCAATTTTACCTTTCTCCTCATCATCATCTTCTATGCCTCTTCTATGGGAGAAGGCTGGGGGAGGGGAAGGAGAGAGGGTGGCGGGAGGGGTGGGTTGAGGAGACAACATCTATACAGACTTAACAAAAATCCATCCAGCATTATTTTCAAGCCATTTAAATACAGAAAAGACAGACAAGCTTATCATTAGCTACCTTAAACTGTTTCTGGCATTTTAAATTTACACTTCAAGAGCCATTGAAATCAGGTGGAAATTTTTGGCAAATGTTGGTTATGCACTGATGACTATTCCAGGAGATATACATTGTGAAGTCTCTGTTGGCTGTTTTTATCCTAAGCCTGTTTCTGGTTCTTTCTTTTTCCTGAGACATATGTATGTAATGTCAATCTGAAGAAGGGTTTGGTTTTGCCACAAAAATCTTCATGCATGCAACTCTGGTTGCAGAACTTCTCTTTAAACTAAGCATATCTTTGTGTTAATTAAAATACGTGATTTACATTCTAATTAATTGTCTTTCCTTCATGGAGTTAAAAAAAGAAAAAAAAAAAGAAAAAGATAATCACAGTAGTTACACCTGCTCTTCCTTTTCTATTCTTATCATAATTCAAACAGTAATTTTGAAGAAGAGAGAAGAGTTTATAAAATTTTTGAAGTAAATAGGTTAATAAATAAATTTATCAACAGATTAACAGATTTCATTCTTGTGTCGAATAGAATATGAAGATGAAATAGTTTAGGGTAACTGAATTAGTTCTGAAAGAATAAATTAAGAATGTGTTTTTTTTTAATTATGGCTTGTGTTTAATATAATTTGGGGGGGTTCTAGAATCTTGGGGTAAGTTTGCTGACTTTTACCATTCATGGTTTTCTTCTCTTCTCTTTATTCTGGAACTTTAAATAACAATATCACAGGGCATGAGATGTCTTCTCCATTCTCTGAAGATGGTGGACAACTAAGCTTATTCAGAAATACTGCATTTTCTGGGTGCTTTTGTTGTTGTTGTTGTTTTCAAAATTAGAGTTAATAAGTGCTGACAATTTCTCTCAGACTTTCTCAGTCGGTCACCAATTGATTCAATTCAAACTACAATTATGCTGCTCAACAATTTCATCTTAGCATTCGATTCTATAAAATTAAAACTGTTAAAAAAGGGGGACATATCCTCAGTAAATATCAAGAACATATGATAAGTATATTGTAAATAACCTTTTTCTTTTTTCCTACTGAAGAATGTGACACTATATTTTTAGAGTTCAATTCTGAGAATTAGAAAACATATTTCCATATTTCCTTTCAGTCTTGACCTTGTTGTTGACCTTGTGTTTTTTGTTTTCTTTTTGTTTGTTTGTTTGTTTGTTTTCCCAATAAATTAAATGCTAAAAGATAAAATACTGTTCTATATTATGTTTGGCTGTGACATTCTTCAAGCAACTTGACAACTTTTACTGCAGTTCTATAAAATGTTCTACCTGACAAGAAAGAAATAATTTACAAGTGTCATTTCTCTCTAGGAGATGCAGTGGGAAAATCTAAGTAGGATACACTTCTGATAGGCATGATGACTCGCATAGATTCTATTTCGACAATGTTTACTCAGACATTGTAGAAGTTGAATGTTCAGGCTAGCAATAGAAGACAATAAATGGGTAACAATGTAATGTAACTCACACTATTGAAGTTATGCTGTGAATGTGTTACATACTTTAAATTAAGCTTAATAACAGAAGGTATAAGCCTTTGAAATTACATACCTTGTTCTCTTATAAACTGTTTTACTTAAATTGATTGCAACAGATTTACTTGATAGATAAGGTTGGTATAATTTGCAGAGATTACTGTTACACCCAAAACAAACAAACAAACAAACAAACAAAACACAAACAAAAAAACAGTTATATTTCCTATATATAGGAAACTTTCAATATATAAGGCCAGCAAATTCTTTCGTGTCTTTCTCTATCCCTAATTCTTTCCTCATGTTCTTGAAACTTTTTTCACGTCGTTATAACTCAACTGCATATTTAGAAGACCAAACTGTGCAAATTAATGTAGGTTCAGAATCATGTCCTTAATTCACTATCATTTATGAAGCTATCTTAAGAGCAAAGCATATACTCAAGTACAGTAACTAAAATGTAGTTTCCACTAAATAACTCGGTCATGTGTTCTCTAAATTCACAGTATTGCTTTTGAAGAGTGTGTTATTTTGGAGCCACCTTAAAAAGTGAAGACCTTTGAATTCAGTTAAAAAATTATTTATATACTTAAATGCTTATGGACTCTGAGCTTTGTTTAAAATGAATATGAGATCCAACGTTCAAGAGCATTCTGTGTATATTATTTAAATTAGTTAGCAGGAATAGACTAATAACTTTGGACTTCTTGAGTACTGAGTATCCAATAATAACAAAACCAAAGTTTATTTATCTTCAAATGTTTGTTGTTGTAAAGACTAGAAATAACTATTTGTGGAGATTAAAAAGAGCATATTCATAGTTATTATTAACTGTAAATAAGTCTTGTTCCCTCATTTCTGAACTGAATCAAATGATTTAAAATCAAACTAGTGGGTAAATCCAAGTCAAATTAATCCAATTCAAACCCAGAATCCTCCATTTTCAAAATGGTATATTATATAAATCGTATGAAAAGATTTAGAATCTGTCTCCTGCCTCAGCTTTATTTTCTGTACACAAATGAACTTATTAGACAGATTTGAATATTATGATAGCTTCCTATGACATTGGTTTATTCTTAAAATATCTAACTTAACAGCTTTAATCAAGTTTCACTACAGGATGATTCTTATTAAATCAAACCTTAGAGACTGTTTCTGAGCAACACTAAGCCTTCAAAGTGATTTCCTTATCTGGGCTGAAAATTTCTTAGACACCAAAAGACAACAACAACAAAGTTTTATATCAAGTGTGCATTAGGATATATAAAAGCCAACAGTTTCCATTGACTGGAAATTACCAGCTGAATTCTCCTTTCTAATGTCAGATGTTGGTCCTGAGAAGCAACTGTCATTTAACAAGCCGTATTTATACATAAGAACATCTTAAATTAAAAAATATGTTCTTGCAAGCTAAACATAAACAATAAAGCTGAACTGCAAATTCTTCCTAAGCTTTTTTTACATTTTTCTTTTGAGAAAAGAAATTTAATAACAGTAGAAGACCATTAGTTTTCTGCTCCTTGAGAACATAAAGAAGATTGTTTATCTAACCAAGCTGTCCAGACTAGACAAAACACATATTTTTCATTGTTTGCTCCTGTTGAAGGAGGATGCAAATGAAAGCAGAAAAAAAAAAATAAAAACAACAAAACAAACAACAAAAAAAAAATACAAACATGTTTACAAAAATGCATCAAAGTAAATGCCTGAGCATTAGTGAAATTAAAATGAAATTAAAATTCCCTTCCGTGGATGACATTAGCAGCTTTTAGAAATAGGCAGGCATGAATTAAAATCCTTTGTAGCTGGGAAAAAAATGGAAAACAATGAAAAACTAACAAAACAAGAACAAATGAATCTTTTGAATATGTGATACGGGTGATATGCATAAGAATGGATTTGTAAATTCATACTTAAAGAATTTATTTTTCGTAGGTTAAAAATAAACAAGGAAAAAAGACATTTGTTTTGCCCCTGACTGCTTTCTAAACAGAGCTGTCATGAAGCTCCAGAAGGCAATCTACTGACTTTCAGAAATAGAGGCATTTCTTTTGAATAGTGGACAATCAGTTTAGAAGCTCATATGTCCACTCCCAATGTGAGAAGTCTTTCTGCTTTGTTGAGTATACTTCAGTTTGATCTTGATGTACATTTTTCTTTCATTTCAGATGTAATCCCAGAAGAAAGCCTCTTGTCTATAGTGCATGGGGTTTGGTCACTCACTCACCATCTTGTCAGAACCACATGGAGATGGCAGACACATTTCTGGTTAGTTCTCTTTCTTTTTACTTGTCCTGCAGCACAGCTTATGGAAGGGGTAAATGCCCAAATAACTATTCTACCTTCAAACAATTTCACTCTGTATACAAGACCTGGGCCAAACTGAAGGTGAGATAGAGCAAGCTGTCTCAAAAGCTCTTAAACACAGCACTTGGCAGAGCTTGGAAACATTCCAGCTTCTAGTTCCTGAGTACTGCACTCTCCATTGAATGGAGGGAACACATGAATGGCGTAATAACTGGCATCATCCTATCTTTCTGAAGAGTGATATTGCCTAGATCTCACAGAGTTTGTTACAGGCAAGAAATCTTCAGTCTGAGAGAAATAAATATAGTCAGGTATAATAACTTGAAAGGTTGCTTAACCCTTCTCCAAAATATAAACCTGAAATTGGTAGGTCCTTTTATTTCATTCTAAATTCTCTTAAATGAAAATGTTCTGAACAATTCTAAATATCACTACAATAAACAGTTTTTAGATGTTGTACTTACTTAATGAAATCTAAAATTAAAGCCCTTGATGGATCTCAGATACATATCTGGAGTTTATATGGATTATATTGTCTAGCTATAATGGGCCTGTATAGGTAGACTATATAGGGATTATGTGAGGGATAATGTGCTAGCAAGGTCCTTCAGTATGCTCCAGAAGGTGCTGGATATGTTTGAAATGTTTCTACACCAATGCACATAACGTGAGGAATAAACAAGAGGATCGTGAAGCTTTGGCTCAGTCCCAGAACTACTACATTATCAGCATAAATGGGAGTTGGTGGGAAGAGTCCTGTGACCGGTGTGCTGTGATGGGCAGTTATAAGCTCTTCAGAAGGGACAGACAGGACAAGCAAGGTGTGGGGGTGTTGCTGGATGTAATGGTAGGGTTGGACTGCATGGAGCTTGCAACTGGTGATGAAGTTGAGATCCTCTTGGTAAGCATTAAGGGAGAAGCAAGTAAAGCAAATGTTGTTGTGGGATCTAATATAGGGCACCTTGCCAGCATGACAATACCAATGAATTATTCTATAAAGAATTAAGATAATCTCTAGATCAGCTGTCTTTGTCGTTATGGGTGACTTCAACTTCCCAGACATTAACTGGGAGCACCACATAGTCAATATAAACAGGTCCAGGAAATTCCTAAAGCATGTTGAAGACAACTTCTTTTTAGAGGTACTGTAGGAGCTGACGAGGAATGGTGCCCTCCTAGATTTTCTGTTTGTAAACAGAGAGGGTCTCATGGGTTAATTGCTGATTGGTAGCCATTTTGGCCACAGTGGTCATGAAATAGTCAAGTTTAAAATCAGTTGTGATAGGAGGAAAACTGCCAGCAAAACTTTGACCCTGCATAAGGGGAGAGTAAACTTCAGGTTGCTCAGGGAACTAGTTAGTAAGGTCCCCTGGGAATCTGATTTTAGAGGTATAGAGGTCCATCAGTGCTGCTCATTTTTCAAGAGCCATCTCTTACAAGTGCAGGAGCAAGCAATTCTAAAGTGTCGGAAGTCAAGCAAGCAGGGCAGAAAGCCAGCATCTTAAACTGATCATATAAGAGATCTTTTTCTACAGTGTAGGCAGAAAAGTGTATGGACATTAAAAACAAAGATAGGCAACATAGGAGGACTACGGAGATGCTGTTTGCCATTGTAGGGAGAAAGTTTGAACAGCTAAAGCTCAATTAGAGTTGGAACTGGTCAGTACTGTGTGGGACAACAAAAATGGCTTTTTAAAGTATGTTAACAGCAAAAGGAGGAGCAGAGATAGCATTGGTCCATTACTTGATGAGGATGGTCACCTCACAAATAGGCATGTAGACAAAGCAGAGACGTTTAATGCCTTATAATCATAGAATCATTTAGGTTGGAAAAGACCATCAAGATCATCAAATCCAATCATCCACCTAACACTACAAGTTCACTGCTAAACCATGTCCCTAATCACTACATCCACACATCATCCACATACATCCACACTACATCCAGAGATATTAAACACCTCCAAGGATGGTGTCTCCACTACCTCCCTGGGCAGCCTGTTCCAATATCTAACCACACTTCCCATGAAAAAAAATCTCCCTGATACCCAATCTAAACTTTCTGTGGTGCAGCTTCAGGCTGTTGCTTTGTGTTCTATCACTTGTCACCTGAGAAAAGAGACTGACACTGTCCTTGCTGCATCTTCCTCTCAGGCAGTTGTAGAGAACAATAATGTCTTTCAACCTCCTGAAAACTGCAGGCTAAACAGCCACAGTTCCTTCAGCCACTCCTCATCTGTCTGGTTTCAAGTCCCTTCACTAGTTTCATTGCTCTTCTCTGGACACCTTCAAGCATCTCAATATTCATATTGCAGTGAGGACCCCAAAACTGAACACAGTACTCAAGGTATGGTCTCACCAGTGGTAAGTACAGGGGGACAATCACTTCCCTCATCCTACTGACCACACTATTTCTGATACAAGCCAGGATGTCAGTGTTTTTCTTGGCCACCTGGGCACACTACTGGCTCATATTCAACTAGGTGTAGACCAGCACTCTGAGGTCCTTTTCTGCCAGGCAGCTTTCCAGCCACTCTTCCCTCAGCCTCTATCATTGCATGGGGTTATGATGACCCAAGTGCAACACCTGGCATTTAGTTTTGTTGAACATTATGAGAATGGACATGGCCCATTGATCCAGCCTAATCAGATTCCTCTGCAGTTTTCCTACCCTCATGAGATCAACATGCCCACCCAACTTAGTGTTGTCTGTAAACTTACTGAGGGTGCACTCAATCCCCTAATCCACATCACTGATAAAGATATTAAGCAAAACTTCTCCCAATACTGAGCCCTGAAGAACACCACTAGTGACCAGCCTTCAACTGGATTTAAATCCATTCACCACAACTCTTTGGGCTTGGCCATCCAGCCAGTTATTTGCATAGAAAACAGTACATCTTTCCAAGCCATAAGCAGACAGTTTCTTAGGGAAAAAGCTATGGGAAACAGTATCAAATGCCTTGATAAAGTTCAAGTAAACAACATTCACAGTCCACTAAGCAGGTCATTTTGTCATAGAAGGAGATCAGGCTAGACAAGAAGGACCTGCCTTTTGTACACCCTTGTTAACTGGACCTGATCACCTCATTGCCCTGTACATGCCATGTGATAGCACTTAAAGTGATCTGCTCAATGACCTTCCCTGGCACCAAGGTCAGACTGACAGGCCTGTAATTCCCTAGATCCTCCTTCCTGCCCTTCTTGTAGATGGGCATCACATTTACTACTATCCAGTCAAGTGGGACCTCCCCTGATAGCCAGCACTGCTTGTTCATTACTGAAAGTGTTTTTTTGAGCATTTCTGCCAGCTTCTTCAGCACGTTTCGGTGGATTCCATACATCACCATCAATTTGCAGGTATCCAAGCGGTGTACTAGGTCACTAACCATTTTTCCTTGGATCATAAGGGCTTCACTTGATTCTCCTGCCCTTTTTTCCAAAGGTCATGAATTCTCTTTTTTTTCCCCGTAGTTCCAGAATAAGCTCTCTGTTCAGCCAGGCTGCTCTTCTTCCCCACCAGCTCATCTGGCACATAGGGAAGGCCTGCTCCTGTGCCTTGAAGATTTCATTCTTAAAGAATGTCAAGCCTTGCAGGAATCCTTTGCTCCTTAGAACTGTTGACAAGGTCCCTAAATAGGCCAAAACCAGCCCTATGAGAATCCAGAGCAGCAGTTCTGTTGACTGCCCTCCTTGCTTCCCCGAAGACTGAGAAGTCGATCACCTCAAGATTGCTGAGACGGCCTCTAACCAACACACCACCCAAAAGACCTTCCCTGTTAACAACCATCAAGTCAGGTGTGGAACCTTCCCTAGTTGATTCCCTTACCATCTGCATCAGGAGGCTATGCTCCACACATTCCAGGAATCTTCTAATTTGCTTCTTCTCTGCTCTATTGTATTTCCAGCAGATGTCTGGAAAGTTGAAGTCTCCCTTGAGAACAAGGGCTAGTGGTCAAGACATTTCTAGATGCTTATAGAATAATTAATTTGCTTCTTCATCCTGTTTGGGTGGTCTATAACATATTCCTACCACAATATATCCCTTATTGTATTTTCTTCTGACACTTACTGAGAGAAATTTGACACTTTCATCACCATAACTGAGCTCCATACCATGCAGACCTTCCCTAACATAAAGGGCTGCCTCACCTTCTCTTCTTCCTTGTACATCTCTCCTGAAGGGCCTGTAGCCATCCATCTCAGCATTCATATGAGCCATTCCACCACATCTCACTGAGTTCTCTGATATTATAGCCCTAAGAGTGGGATAACAGTTCCAGTTCTTCCTACTTATTTCCCATGCTATGTGTGTTTGCAGAGAGGCATTTAATTTGGGCCCCTAATGAATCTGATTTGCTTCACTGAAGCTGTCTGGCATTCATATGTGGTGCTCTTCAGGTGCTCTCCCGCTTACCTCTGTTCCTTTGCCTGTCTCTGGGCAGCCATTGTTAATGCTGGCATCAATCTTCCCTTCCCCCAGCAGCTTTAGTTTAAAGCATTCTTTGCCAGCTTGGCAAGTCTATGACCGAAGATGTTCTTTCCCTCATCAGACAGATGGACCCCGTCTGACCATAGTAGATGAGGTTTCTCAAAGGAAGTCCCATGGTTTAAGTAGCCAAATCCCTGGCCATGGTGCCATCCCTGTAACCATTTGTCGATTCTCCAGATTTGACTGGTCCTTTCAAATCCCTTCCCTTTGACCAGAACGACTAAGGAAAAAACTACCTGCATTCCAGAGATCCTTACCACTGCTCCCAGAGCTATGAAGTCCTTCAGCAAAGCTTAAGATAGTGTTTCTCAGAGTATCCTTCTGGATGTTCAGCACACAGCTAGAAAGAAACAAAACGTGGTGGGTGAACAATTGGCAGATGGATCAGGCTCAAAGGGCTATACTAAATGGGGTTACATGAGGCTGGCAGCTGGTCACTAGTGGGATTCTGCAGGGATCCCTTTATGTTTTCATAAATGACATGGATACAGGGCTCAAATACATACAAAATAAGTTTGCAGATTATTCTAAATTAAGAGAAGCTGTTGCTTCTGTCAAAGGTAGAGTGGCCTTTCAGAGAAATCTTGACAAATTAGAGTGCTGGACAATCACCAATTGCATGAAATTTAACAAGAGAATGTGCAGGATTCTGTACCTGGGACAGGGCAACCCTGGGTATATGTACCAACTGGGGGATGAGAAGTTGGAGAGCAGCCCTGCAGAAAGGGATCTGAGGGATCTGGCAACAGCAAGTTGAATATGAGTCAATAGTGTGCCCTGGCAGCCATAGGGACCAACCATATCCTGGAAATACATCAAGCACAGCATTGCTGTCTGGTCAAGGTCAATTGTCCCACTCTACTCCATGATGGTTCAACCTCACCTGAGTACTGCATGAAGTTTTGGGTGCTACAAAGGACATAAAACTATCAGAGTGTCCAAAGGAGGTCTATGAAGATGATGAAGGGTCTAGAGGAGAAGAAGTATGAGTAGTGGCTGAAGTCACATAGTTTGTTCAGCCTAGAGAAGTGGAGACTGACGGGAGACCTCATCATGTTTTACATCTTCCTCACAATGGGAAGCAAAGGGGAAGGTGTTGATCTCTTGTTGCTGGTGACCAGTGATAGGACACAAGCGAATGGCATGAAGTTGCATCAGGGGAGGTTCAGTCTGGATATTAGGAAAAGATTCTTCACTAAGAGGGTGGTTGAGCACCAGAACAGGCTCCCCAGGAAGTGGTCATGGCGGCAAGCCTTCCAGAGTTAATGAAGCCTTTGAACAATGCTCTCAGACATGGTTTGATTTTTAGGTAGACTTGGGTGAAGCTATAAGTTAAACTTGATCCTTCTGTGTCCCTTCCAACTCAGCATATTTATGATTCTATGATTCTATCCATAGTTATTTAACACATTTATTTTTCCTCTGTGATGTTTGCTTTATTGATTTACTTAATCTTATGGCACAGACAAATCTGGAAAATTTGCTATAATACAACTGCTGATATTTTCACAGTTAAATAGATTTTGAAATGACAAAGGACTTTGAACAAGTTTCACATTGTTACGGTGTTTTACAAGGACAGGGTCTATCAAACATTTCTGTTCAGTTCTACTCATTTTTCCCAGAGATTGCTAGTAATATTTTCAAACGTGTGGGAAAGACTTAAAATAATTGATTTGTGATTCAAACGAGTTTTTTGAAAAATGAATCATAGAATCATAGAAACATTAAGGTTACAAAAGACCTTCAGGATCATCTGGTCCAACCATCACCCTACCACCAATATCACTCTGTAGATCATGTCCCTAAGCACCATATTGAACCTTTTCTTAAACACCCCCAGGGACGGTGACTCCACCTCTTCCCTGGGCAACCAGTTCCAATGCCTGACAACTCTTTCTGAAAAGAGATGTCTCCTAATTTCCAACCTGAACTTCCCCTGGTGCAACTTGAGGATATTCCCTCTAGTCCTATCACCTGGGAGTAGAGGCCGACCCCCAGCTCCCCACACCTTCCTTTCAGGTAGTTGTAGAGAGCAATACGGTCTCCCCTGAGCCTCCTCTTCTTCAGACTATACAACCCCAGTTTCCTCAGTTGCTCATCATAGGACTTTTGTTCCAGACCTTTCAGCAGCTTCGTAGCCCTTCTCAGGACATGTTCCAGGGCCTCAATGTCCTTCTTAAAGTGGGGGGACCAAAACTGAACAGAGTGACATCCAGACTTACCAGAGCAGAGTAGAGGGGAATGATCACCTCCTTGGTCCTGCTGGCTAAACTACTTTTGATACAAGGCAGGATGCTGTTGGCCTTCTTGGCCACCTGGTCACACTGCCACTTCATGTTCAGTGAAAATATGTGATAAGGAATGACATGAATGAAAAAATGGCTCAAATAATACAGTAAAAAGCAACTTCTATTTACTTTTACTGCTTTTAAATAAATGACAACTATATGACAACTGCAGCAAGTCACAGGTAAATTTTATTTTAAGTTTTATTCTGTACTTACTCAAGTACAAATAAAAAAGAAAAAAACATATTTTAGTGATCCTGAAAAATGGTCTTATTTACAAATACTACATGAACCTGCCATTAAAAAGACAATGTGTGAATTCTGATGGTCAAATCTCCATTTTCAGTCAAATTCAATATATTTCACTCTGCCATTGAGATGGCTATTTGAAATGGAATGTAAAAATTTTCTTTCCCTGACATTTCTTCAAAATTTAAATCTGATGAGTATAAAAAAATGTATAGGATCATATTTTGTAATAAGTATTGTACTTTTATCTCCTTTGTACTGTAAATAAGAACCAAAATGTGAGTCCTCAAGCATGCTGTACTGACGGTGTCAATTACAATGAGAACATAACTGTAATTGCTAACTTAGCAGATTCTGTTTTGTTAGCTTGCTTTTTGATTCCATTTTAAGTGCTATGAAATTGCTTCAAAATGGCACAAATGTATATCATACTGGAAAAAAAAAAAAAGGTTTTATAGGTAGTAAAGGTAAATCAATTATTTTTTCTTAATATTATTTTTTAACTTTTTAAATATTTTTAACACTTTAATTACCAGGAGTGTACATCTGTTTTGGAAAAGTACAGTTATATTTTGTCTTTCAATAATTTCTGCAAGATTATAAAATTTGTTTATGATTTTTGTGAAAAAAAAAATCTGTTATGAACTTTTATATGATTTTTGAGAACTGTTCTGTTTTTTCCCCATTTCTATCATTTGCCCAGCTAGCTCATCTCATCTCAACTCCTACACTCTCTGGAGCTTCCTATAAATTCCAATGATCAATTAAGAAATATACTGTTTACTTTTATGTCTCTGGGCTAGTCTGAAACCGTGCATTTAAGTAAAAAACCTAGTCCAAATAATTCCACATAGATTCCTGCAGATTTATCTTTAAAAGTAGGTACAAATCCAGCACTTAACAAGATGACACAGGCTTCTTAGGATTTCAGCAATTTAATAGTTCAGTTTTAATGCCCAACTTCAGATGTTTATGAAGTGTTGCAAACTTTTTCATTTGATTGTGTCAGAACTTTTAGAGAGGAGGTTTTAGACATGAATTTTTCTCTTTTGCTTGTTCTTGAAAATCATTGATGCTTTTTTTCAAATGTCTGCATCTGAAAAAAAAAAAAAAAAAAAAAAAAAGCCTGAAAAGAAATAATGAAATCTGTAAAGATACATTCATTAAGATACAAATTTACAGGGACAGCCTTTTTTGCTTAAGCAGTTTTACATAAGTTTTAGCAATGAAAGTCTTCAGGGGTTGTAGTCATAGGTGACTATAGTGGGTTTACATGGCAAGGTTTTGGTAGCAGGGGGCCATAGGGGTGGCTTCTGTGAGAAGGATCTAGAAGCTGCCCCATGTTTGGTAAGGGCCCCACTGCTGACCAGAGCTGAGCCAATAAGTGATGTTGTTTTGCGCCTCTGTGAAAGCATATTTAAGACAGGGGGAAAAAAAATGCTGTGCCACACACAGCAGCTGGGAGAGTGAGAGGAGTGAGGAACAGCCTTGCAGGCATCAAGGTCAGTGAAGAAGGAGGGGGAGAGTTGCTCCAGGCACCTGAGCAGAAGTCTCCTGCGGCCTGTGGTGAGGACCATGGTGAAGCAGGCTGTCCCCCTGCAGCCAATGGAGTACCACGGTGGAGAAGGGTTCCACCCTGCAGCCCGTGGAAAAGACCATGGTGGAGCAGGTGGACCTGCACCGATGGAGACTGCGGCCTGTGGAAGACCCCTGCTGGAGCAGATTCCGGGCCGGACCTGTAGCCCGTGGAGATGAGACCACACAGGAACAGGTGACCTGGCAGGAGCTGCTGCCTGTGGGGGATCCAGGTTGGAGCAGTTTGCTCATGAGGGATGGACCCCATGGTACGGACCCATATCTGGAGCAGTTCTTGAAGAGCTGCTGCCTGTGGGCAGCCCACGCTGGATCAGTTCACCAAGGGCTGCATCCTGTGGGAGGGACCCCACAGCACAGGGGACGAGAGTGACCGAGAAGGAGCGGCGAAGAAGAAGCATTATAGATTGACCATAACCCCCATTCCCCCGTTCCCCTGTGCTGCTCGGGGGAAGGAGGTGGAAGAGGGTGGATGGAGGGCAAGGTGCTTTTGGTTTCTCTCCTTTGTTTCTTGCTTCTCTAGCTTGTTAGTAATAAGCAATAAATCTTACTATCTCCCTATGCTGAGTCTGTTTTGCCCGTCACGATAATTACTGTGCAATCTCCCTGTCCTTATCTCAACCCTTGAGCCCTTTTCATCGTATTTTCTCCCCGTTCCGCTTTGAGGAGAGGGAGTGAGAGAGCGGTTGTGGTGGAGCTCGGCCGCCCACACGAGTAAAACCATCACAGTCACTCCCTTCTGAAGGGAATGGACAGTCCAGTTTAACGTCCAGACCCATAAAGAAGTCTACTGTCTCCCTGGGGCATGGGTTAGAGACATCACCCAGAGAGTCACTCACCTGGTATGCCCCTCTGATTATTACCCTTTATTGTTTTTTTAAAAGTTGGCAGCAATGAGGAGGCAAAGAAAAGCCCAAGAGCTGTCAAAAGGGACTTTAGGGCTTTGGGTCAATTGGTTGAAAGTTCAGGTGCACAGCTAGTGTTTTCCTCCATCCTTCCAGTAGCGGGGATCAATATTGAAAGGAACAGGGGAACCCAGCTGATCAATATGTGGCTCTGAGGCTGGTTCCACCAACACAGTTTCTGTTTTGTTGATCATGGGAAGGTCTACATGACACTGGGCCTACTGGATCCTAATGGGGAGAACTTTTCTATGAGGTGGAAAAGGATTTTTGCCCAGGAGTTGGCAGGGCTGATTGACAGGGCTTTAAACTGGATTTGAAGGGAGAAAGGGACAAAGACAGTCCCACTAGTGATAAGCTATGGGACTGCGTGCCAATTTTTGAGGAACTGAATGCTGGTGAGGTCCTTCAGTTTGCCCCACGAGGAGCTAAGTTGAATGAAAGACATCTGAAGCGTTTCTATACATACGCGCACAGCATGAGAAATAAGCATTTCAGCTACCTGAAATGCTTGTACACTAATGCACATAGAATGGGAAACAAACAGCAAGAACTGGAGATCTGTGTGTGGTTGCAAGGCGTTGATCTCATTGCAGTCACAGAGACATGGTGGGATAGCTCTCGTGACTGGGATGCTGTCATGGAAAGCATTTTAGAAAAGACCGGCCAGGAAGGTGAGGTGGTGGAGTTGCTCTTTATGTGAGAGAGCAACTGGAATGCATGGAGCTCTGCCTAGGGGTGGGTGAAGAGTGAGTTGAGAGATTATGGGTAAGGATTAAAGGGCAGGCTACCATGGCTGAGGGTGTTTGCTACAGGCCACCTGATCAGGAAGAGGAGGTAAATGAAGCCTTCTTCAGACAGTAGCCTCTCAGTCACAAGCCCTGGTTCTCATGGGGGAATTCAACCACCCTGCTGGGAGGACCAAGCAGCTAGGCACAAACAGTCCAGGAGGTTTCTGCAGTGCATTGATGACAAATTTTTGACACAGGCGTTAGAGAAGCCAACAAGGAGAGGTGTGCTGCTGGACCTTGTATTAACAAATGAGGAAGGACGAGTTGGAGATGTGAGGATCAGGGCCAGCTCTGGTTGCAGTGAGCATGATATAGTGGAGTTCAGGATCTTGAGAGGAGGAAGCAGGGCAAAAAGTAGGATTGTGACCCTGGACTTGAAGAGAGCAAACTTTGGCCTCTTCGGGGATCTACTTGGAGGAATCCCGTTGGTTAGGGCCCTAGAGGGAAGGGGGTCCAAGACAGATGGTCAGTATTCAAGTATCACTTCCTCCAAGGTCAAGATCAGTGCATCCCTATGAGTAAGAAGGCAAGTAAAGGGGGCAGGAGACCTGCATGGATGAGCAAGGAGCTCCTGGCAAAGCTCAGACAAAAGGAGGAAGTTTACAGCATGTGGAAAAAGGGACAGGCCACTTGGGAGGAATATAGAGCGTCCTGGTTTCAGCTGTCAGAGTATGCAGGGATGTGACAAGGAAGGCCAAGGCCCATTTGGAATTAGATCTAGTGAGGGATGTAAAGGACAACAAGAAGGGCTTCTTCAAATACATCAGTAGAAAAAGGAAGACTGGGGAAAACGTTGGCCTGCCGCTGAATGGGGCGGATGCCTTAGTGACAAACGATACAGAGAAGTCAGAGTTGCTGAATGCCTTTTTTAATTCAGTCTTTACTGCTAAGGTCAGCCCTTGGGACTCTCAGACCCCAGAGACAAGAGAGGAAGTCTGGAGAAAGGAGGACTTTGCCTTGGTCAAAGAGGATCTGGTCAGAGATCATCTAAGCAAACCTGACATCCACAAATCCATGGGCCCCAATGGAATGCACCCATGGGTGCTGAGGGATCTGGCCAATGCTATTGCTAGGCTGTTGTCCATCATCTTTGAAAAGTTGCGGAGAGCAGGAGAGGTGCCTGAGAAGAGAGGTGCCAAGGGGATCCTAGTGTGCCTCAAGAGGATTGTGGACAGCACGTCAGGAGAGGTGATCCTCCCCCTCTACTCAGCTCTGGTGAGGCCATACATGGAATATTGTGTGCAGTTCTGGGATCCCCAGTCCAAGAGGGATGTAAAACTTCTAGAAAGTGTCCCCTGTAAAGCCACAAAGATGATTAAGGGATTGGAGCATCTGTCCTATGAGGAAAGAATAAGCGAGCTGGGCCTGTTTAGCCTAGAGAAGAGGAGATTGAGAGGGTATCTTAACCTCTATAAGTACCTGAGGGTACAATGTAAAGTGGATGGGGCCAAACTTCTCAGTGATGGAGAGTGATAGGACAAGGGGTAATGGGTATCAATTGTACCTGAGGAGGTTTCATCGCCATAAGAGGAAGAACTTCTTTACAGTTTTGGTGACAGACTACTGGAACAGGCTGCCCAGAGAGATTGTGGAGTCACCTTCTTTGGAGATATTCAAAACCCACCTAGATGCCATCCTGTGTAACATGCTCAAGGTGACCCTGCTTTAGTAGGGGTATTGGACTAGATGATCTCTGGAGGTCCCTTCCAACCTCAACCATTCCGTGATTCTGTGTAACAGTGGAGGTGCCTGAGGACTGGAAGAAAGTTGATGTCATGCCAGTCTTCAAAAAGGGCAAGAAGGAGGACCCAGGCAACTACAGACCAGTCAACCTCACCTCCATCCCTGGAAAGGTGATGGAACAGCTCATCCTGGAGGTTATCTGCAAGCATGTGGAGAATAAGAAATTGATCAGGAATAGTCAGCATGGATTCACCAAATGTAAATCATGTTTAATCAATCAGATATCCTTCTATGATGAGGTGACCAGCTGGATAGATGGGGGGAAAGCAGTGGATGTGGTCTACCTTGACTTCAGCAAAGCTTTTGACACTGTCTCCCATAACATCCTCATAGACAAGCTCAGGAAGTGCGGCCTAGATGAGTGGACATTGAGTTGGATTGATAATTGGCTGGATGGCAGAGCTCAGAGGGTTGTGCTTAGTGGTGTAGTCTAATTGGAGGCCTGTAGCTAGCGGTGTCCCCAGGGGGTCAGTACTGGGTCCAGTGTTGTTCAGCTTACTCATCAATGACCTGGACAAAGGAACAGTACACCCTCAGCAAGTTTGCTGACAACACAAAGCTGGGAGGAGTGGCTGATACCCCAGAGTGCTGTGCCACCATTCAGAGGGACCTCGACAGGCTGGAGGGTTGGGCCAAGAAGAACCTCATGAAGTTCAACAAGGGTAAGTGGAGGGTCCTGCACGTAGAGAGGAATAACCTCAAGCACCAGTACAGGCTGGGGGCTGACCTGCTGGAGAGCAGCTCTGCAGAGAGACCTGGGAATCCTAGTGGAGAGCAGGCTGACTATGGAGGAGGGCTGTGAAGATGATTAGAGGACTGGAGCATCTGTCATATGAGGACAAGCTGAGAGAACTGGGCCTGTTTAGCCTGGAAAAGAGAAGACTGAGGGGAGACCTTAGATGGTCTCTTTTCAGTTGTGCCCAGCAAGAGGATGAGAGGCAATGGGAACAAACTGAAGCACAGGAGGTTCCAGCTGAATATGAGGGGACACTTCTTTACTGTGAGGGTGACAGAGCACTGGCACAGGTTGACCCAAGAAGTTGTGGAGTCTCCTCTGGAGATATTCAAAACCTGCCTGGATGCCATCTTGTGCAACGTGCAGTAGGTGATCCTGCTTGGCAGGGGGATTGAACGAGATGATCTTCAGAGGTCCCTTCCAACCTTGGCCATTCTGTGGTTCTGTGTCTTTTGATGAATAGACAGTTAAGTATTATAATCTTATTAGTTTTTCTGTTAAAGGGAAATGACAGTCTGAAAATTCCAAAACTTCATGTAGCAATTTTATATGAGATGCCTGGAGACAATATTCTGACTGTTGCATCTCTGACAGATTCCCTGAAATTCAAAATTTTATTATTGAAAATGTTCCATATGACTAATGGTGAAAAAAAGAAAAAGATCCTATTCTTAACTGAGAATAAGAAGACATAACTTTATGCTATCGTTTTGTAAGGGCATGTATAATATCTGTCACTTCCTTTGCAATTTGTTTGGCAATAGTAAATATTGGAAAAAAAAAAAGGTAAATATAATGAATGATTGTTACTGTTACAAGAATTTTATCTACATGAACTATGTGTGTGCCATAGATATTAACTGCTATCATACCAGGTACAAAAGGCTGTGGGCATTTAAGAGGCAGGCTATTCAATCTCTGTTATCTGAAGTTTGTAGTCCACAGACGAATTAAAACTTTGAATGAGACTCTAGAAGAGGTAGGGATCACAAACACTATGGTTTTCTATCGGAACAATTCCTATCAGATTTTGCTATGGATTTTTGCCCTTTTTCTTCTTTTCTAGTCATTGGCCTGAGGTAGAGAAGTAGACAACAGAGCCCTAGAATAAATGATGCACTCTCAATCCCATACCCCGAAGTCCAAAGAAGTAACCTTACCTCCAGTAACAACCATCCTGCAGCTATCTTGATTTGATATCAAGAGCCTGGTGTGAGTATGAAGTGGGACAATTTTGTTTAATTCCCTTTTACACTTCAAAACTTGTAGTCTTATTTCTTATTTCTTACAGAGGCTTTCATCATCCAGTTGAACTGGCTTCATTAAGCTTAGTTGCTTTAAAAAAAATAATGCAAGTCGAGAAGTCTTCTAGATGTAAATGTAGATGCCTTAAAATTCAAGGCTTTATCTGACTACAAGAAGAATCTTCCAACTTTTAAACTCATCAAGTCCTGGGCAATCTGCTCTAGGTGGCCTTGAGCCAGATGAACTGTAGAGGTCCCTTCCAACCTTCACCATTATGTGATTTTGTGATTCTGTAAATATACCTTCTGTTTCCTGACTATCATATTCATAATGAATATACATGAAGTTTCTTATGTAGCTTCTCTGCAACCAATCAAATCCTCTTTTACTCCATCACTCTAGAGCATTTTCTGTACCCTCAACCCATTTTCAAGCCTGGCAGTAGATGTGCTATTCTCTCATAGTCTACCAATTTCAGCAAAAACTCTATTTCAGCTTTTCCAGTATAGAATGACCAGAAGGAAATTCATTCAAAAACAATTGTAGTTATAGAAAAAAATCTCACATGTTGTGCTAAAGGAGGGAAAACAACAACAATAACAACAAAAATTAAAACAAACAAACAAAAAAAATTCATCCTTATCATCCTTATCAGTATATCAGTACCCATGTCTAAGATCAACAAGCAGTTAGGACAAAAATTCCCATTCCTCAGTTAAAAAATATTTAGAGATCTTGCCCTTCACATCTCCTTCACAGGATGCTGAGACCCTGAAAATATCCCATTAGCTTTACTGCTGTTCTATTAATAGCCTGAGCATTTTCATGAGTTATTGAATGCTCTCTCAAATCACTCTTCTTTAATAGTCATCTTCAGGCACAGATTCCCTCCTGGTTCATCAATACAGTCCCCACCTCCCTCATGCAGGCATATCTTTGTTGTATGTGTTAATAATTTGTACTGCCTTCGAAGTTTTTTTTTTGTAGAGAAGCCTTTAATCCTACAACACATCCTCCTGGAATATATATATATATTATATATATATAATCTGCTGTATCTTTATATTTTGCTTTATTAACTACTTACCCATGTTATTTATGATTTTACTGAAAAGTCCTATTCAAAATGTATGATAATTATAATAATAAATCATGAGACTTCTCCAGAAGTTAATGTGTTATTTATTTATTTATTTATTTCAATTCTCTCCAGCTATCTTTCTCAGTTTCCTTATTCGTTATATTTTAACTACCTTTCATAGGTGCTACAAAACAAAGTTCTTGTCTTACATAGTAATATATGTATAGAGGGATATCAGATGATATAACCCCCAAAAGCTAATCTACATTTTTAATTTCTATGTAAGACATACCTATCTGAGGGGGTTGCTGGACTTGATAGAAAACAGTAGGTACTTGAATTGATCTTCTCATTTATTTATTCTATATGATGTTAACTGAGGTGAAGAGTGTGTCCACTTCCTCCAGCTTTTCTAGCCCAGGACTGCTCCTGCTTGGCAGCTTGGGCCCAGACAAGTCCCTGGGGACCCAGAATCTCTTCCCAGGCTATGGGAATGGCTGCCTCTTTCCTCTTTATGGGTTCACTGGGTGGCAATGCTGAACCTATATCCCAGAGACACACAGACAGACAAGACAGTGACATGACCTCTCACGCAGTAGCACTTCAACAGCTTTTACGCTTCAACAGCACATACACACAGGGCTCAAAAAAAAAAAAAAAAAAAAGACACGAAAGACACAAACAGGCACATTATCTTCCTCCTCTCCAGATGGAAGACAGAGAAGTTTGCTGTTGCGGACACACACACAGCACTCACACACTTGTCCCTCAGGCACAGCATATTCTCAAGTCCCCCTGGATATACCAGGATTGAAACCCTGGCCCCAACGACCCCACTGTTCGCTGGCTAGTCCCTTTTAGAGTTTGCTAGTGAATACACAGAAGATTAAATGAGGAAATTTTTATATACAAAAAAAAGGACAAGACAGGCTGTGGTGGTCAAGCACAGGGTTCAGCCAGACAAGCATACTGACCAGCCCCATTTTACATGCAACCAGCCAATTTGTACCTTCTTCTACCTATTCCCCACTTTTTTTCCTTCTGCTCTCCCTTCTCCTGGCACACCCTTTCATGGCTTTACAGAGCTCTATTGAGTCCCACATCCTTCCCAGTCTGCCCCCCTCTGGTTCACAATCTTATCAGCTGCAAAGTCCTGGTTGATCTTCCTGGATGTAGTGCCTGTAGTTTCTTGATAACCCATTAAGTAGTGACTGACAGGTTTGTTCCTAAATGTTCTAAATGTTCATGCTTCTCCATATTTGCTTTCTCAGGTCTATGTCTTGGTGTATTTTGGTTTCTGGCTTCCCTCTTTTTCTCTTAGTTTCCCAGTTGCCAATGTCCCCAATGAGATAACCTCACTAGCATAAACATTCTCACATTTTCATATACCCTCATCAATGAATGCGACTGACCAGACTTGGTTTCTATCACCGCTTCCCTTATTTGTCAGTCAGGTCTGTGTCCCATAGGTTCTGAACTGTGGCTTCTTCCCTTTCTTATTTTTCCTTACTGCATTAGAAAACATTCTTGACCAGTTACCCTTAAGGGAGAAGACACTCCCTTTTCAAGTAACCTTACATAGGAATTCTCTAAAGTTGGTCTTTTAATAAATATTCACTGGTACTGCAGCTTATTGTCACAAACTGGCTCACAGCCATGCCATTAAGATTTCAGCCCCCAGAAAAGTATGGGTTCATGAAAAACTGCCTGTTGAAACTCATGGCCTGTCTCCCAAACAGTGCAATGGATTTTTGGGGAGAGTAGTTTTAATGAAGTAAAAGCCTACAAGGAGCTGCATTTTAAAGGTATAGACAATCAAGTGCCAGTGCCAAGAATGTTCCATGACAATGTTTAATTTATTAATTATGGCATAAACTAAAATTTCAAAAAGTGCTAGAAGCATTCAACTGTCACAAACCACCTAGCAAAGAGAGAATTTATTCATTTTTTGTTTGTTTGTTTGTTTTTCAGACTTAGATGTGGTATCTTTTACTTCGAGGATTATGCTGAAAATTTAAAGTGAATTTATTTCTTTTCTTTAATTTTTTTCTTAATTTTTTATTTTTTAATTTTTCAAGTGAATTTCTTTTGCTTGATTTTTTTTTCCAGTTTCTGGGTGGTTTTGTTTGTTTATTTATTTGTTTTTGTTTTGTTTTGTTTTTACATATTCTTTTGGATCAATCAGTCTTGGGGTGTACCTCTGTATCTCAAAATAATTCTGATTATTTAATCATTAAATATTTTTATTTCTTTCCAGATGGTCTTGAAGTTTGCTCTTTCAAATGTTCCACCTGAATTTTCTTAAACTTAATCATAAAGTGAAAAAAAATATATACTTTTTGTTGATCAGTATATTCAATTTCTATAGCAGTTTCTTATGTGCAATATTTTTTTCTGTCCTATCTACATGTTGAGAAGTTGTATATCTATTTATCCTATAATTTATGTTTATTTATCCTAGATTTATTATTATTATTATTATTATTATTATTATTGTTGTTGTTGTTGTTGTTGTTGTCATTATATAAATCAATGGGATAAATAAGTCTATTTTAAAGATCTGTCATAAGATGAGAAGAATCAGTTTCTTGTAAACCCTGTTGACTAAATTTCTTACATACGTTCCTGGAAAATTGAATGAACAGCTGGAGACAGAGAGAGAAAGAGAAAGAGGGAAAAGAGGGTAGATGGGCGGGGGGGAGTGAGGGAGAGGGGGATAGAGAGAGGGAGGGAGATTCTTATTTTTAACTTTATCATTATTTCATTTTTTTTTCTCAATTTGCACTGATTTTTCTTCTAATTCTTGTTCATCCATGCTTATCTCCTCCTTCCTTGACATTTTTTTTTTTTTCTGTTTCACTTCCTTCCTGACTTTTGGGTCCTATATTTGTTTCTGTGTGTGTTTGTGCCTCGTTTTTGGTGTCCTTCCTGGCTACTTCTTTTCTAAAATGCTTTCCTTTCTAATAAT
The DNA here is from genome assembly GCF_040182565.1 of Anser cygnoides. Lineage (NCBI taxonomy): Eukaryota > Metazoa > Chordata > Aves > Anseriformes > Anatidae > Anser > Anser cygnoides. The sequence goes on from NC_089873.1 coordinate 136,389,435, forward strand.
TCTTCAATTAGTCCCTGTGGAGTTTGGAAGGGCATCACATTGGCTTTCACAGGCCAAACTGTCACTCCTGCTGAAAAGTCTTCCATTGTGTTCCATACCAACATTTTTTTTTTTAAATCTCAGAATCAGTTTTATTATTTCTGCATGTTCTATTGCTCTCTGCAAAATCTCTCATGAACAGACAATAGCTTTCAGCTGAGATTTATTAAGAGAAGCAATGTGTGGCTTTAAAAAAAAAAAAAAGTATCTAAATGTTTTGTGTTCATTCTGGCTCCCAAAAACAAATTGACATATTGTTTTTTTCCAGTGGGAAATGCAGCAGAGACAGGAACACATGATAAGATCTGTGTGAGTTTATCTTTCTATTTCTTACTTTAAGTCTGTTTCTTCTTTGTTATTCCCAAATAATTATCAATTTAAAAATATATATATTATTCAGTTTCTTTTCCTTGTTTTTTTTTTTTTTTTTCCCTCCTCCAGCCTCCTCATTCTAACTGAAACAATTTATTTTCCAAAGATTTAACACCACAACAAAGATACAGAAATCTATGCAGCTTCCTTTTCCTGTGCTCAGTGCTCACAGTCCTAGTAGATCTGTGGCTAAAATGCAGCACTGCAGCTGAAAATATTCAGAGAAAAAAAAAAAAAAAAAATAAAAAGAGAAAAGTAAAACTTTGCAAGGCTGTGACGTGAAAAATGTGAGGCTCTTCAATGCCCTGTATCTGTCATGAGACAGTTGCCCTGGAAATACTCTTGGTTCTGCTAGTTTTATTCCCCCACAAATATCTTCTTTTCCCTCAAAGCTTTTGTCTGAAGGACTATTCATTTTGATCTGCTCATACTCTAGGAACAACTCTGATTGCTCTGAACCAGTTCTATTCTGTAGAAAATCAAGGGCATCACACAACTTCAGAATTATTATAATGAACCACAAGTCCTAAACTAGAGAAGATATCATCACAAAAGGTTATTCAGGCAAAATATTTTTGCTCAGTTAATAGCATTACATTCTATAAGTTAAAGCCTTCCTTAAAAAAAAAAAAAAAAAAAAAAAAAACCACTATCTTTAGTACTAGGATTAAAAGCTATTATATACAACACAGATATTAACTGTGCATTTTAATCTCATTTACCTTAGCGGGATTTATCGAATACAATGGTTAAGTTGTTGCCTAACAACTTGTCCTGGTTCCAGTTAGGACAGAGTTAATTTTCCCTCATAGTAGCTGGTAGGGTGCTATGTTTTGGATTAGGATGAGAAGAGCACTGATAACATGCTGATGTTTTAATTGTTGCAGAGCAGTGCTTACACCAAGCCAAGGACTTTTCAGCTTCTCACTCTGTCCTGCCAGCGAGCAGGCTGGGGGTGCAGCAGGAGCTGGGAGGAGACGGACCCAGGGCAGCTGACCCAAACTGGCCAAAGGGGTATTCCATACCATCTGACGTCATGCTAAACAATATATAGGGGTGGCTGGCCGGGGTGGGGGGGCCGGCTGGTCGGGGGTAGGCTGGGCATCGGTCAGCGGGTGGTGAGCAATTGCATTGTGCATCGCTTGTTTCATACACATTATTATTATTGTTATTGTTATTGTTATTGTTATTGTTATTGTTATTTTCCTGTCTTAATAAACTGTCTTTATCTCAACTCACAGGCTTCACTTTCCCATTTCTCTCTCCCACCCCAGAGAGTGAGGGGGGAGGGGGGAGGGTGAGCGAACGGCTGTGTGGTGTTTAGCTGCCAGCCGGGTTAAATCACAACACAACTAGATCTGAAAATGTACATAAATATTTGCTAAATTTTGGAACCTGGCTCTGTCGAGATTCCAAATATCCTGACATATTTATAGTCTTTTCAGTGGCCAAGCTGAGTTTTCATTTCTTCTAAATTAGTTTTGGATGACTGTCTTAAGGAAATTACTTATAAGCCAATAAGAATTAATATTGCTTAAAGCAAAACTTTCCAAATTGGTCATACTCGGATTTTGTAACTAAGGAACTATTTCAAAGCAAGAAAATAATTGCATGCATTTATCTTGAATTTAACAAGATTACATTATCTTGAATTTAAAAAGTTTAGTTAAATTTGTGATGACATTACTGTGACAAATGTAGCTTTAAATTAATATAAAGCAATTATACACTTTTACACAATTCTGATTTTTTTTTTTAAAGCTATCATTTACTTATGAATCTATTTCTTCATAAGCTTTTCAGAGTAGCCGTAGGGAGTTTTAAGTTTGGAACAAATGCTGTCTAAGGCTACCTAACTTAACTGAATTGAAATGTTGCACTGGAATAAGATCCGAAATCATATGTATGTTATAATTGCTTCTGTTTTCATTTGTACTGGTGTTTCATTTTGACATTACTTTTCTCACTGTCAATAAAACTTCTAAATCATCTGTTTTAACGTTCAATTCAATTTTTCCCAATAATTTCAATCTCTAAATATATTTTTTTTCTAAATATATTTTGGACCATGCAAATAAGCATTAAATGAAAAAAAAATGTATTTTGTTGTTTCCTACTATTTTTTGCTTTCATGAAAATGACCAATGTTAGAATAACATTTTTTTTTTTTTAAGGAGTTCTGTCTACATACCTTTTTATTTTAGGTAAGGTAACTTATTTCTCTCTGTGTGTTTTGTAACAATCTCAGTAAATAACCTCTCTAGTGTGAACCTTATTTCCAGAACATTTTCGTATATTATTATTATTATTATTATTATTATTATTTTAATAGTACTGAGTAGCAGCTACAGATAGCTGGTTGGGTATAAGTATTACTAATGTTTTTATGAAACTGTTATTAATTTTGGCCATACAACTTAGTATTATATTTTTTATTCTTTCTTTTTATCGTTCAATAGTTTCAAATCAATCTGGAAATTCAGTCATCAAAGATCAACTCTCTCCATTGAGTTGCAGTGGTGTAACTCAATGGTCCATTGGTATTTTTGCACTATTATAACAATCTGTACTGCTTTGTAGACATGTATAACTGGTTGCATTATTATAGTCATTTTGCAAAGTAAAGGTATCAGAAGGAAATAACATCTCTACCACACACGGATATACTACATCTAGAAATGTTCCTGAAAACAAAACAAAAGGCAATCAAACCAACTAAATACAAAAATGTGTCCAGTAAGTAGGACTCACAGTTCAAGTAAGAAATACATATAGCTTCTTTCCAGGCATTCTCAAGTTCACAATGTAAACTGTTGTAGAATATGAATAACAAAGAATACATGGAAATGTAAAAAATGTAAAACAAACATTTTACAAATGTAAAACAAACAAACAAACAAATGAAAAAATAAACCCTATGTATTACTAGAGAAGTAAACTGTCTCACAGCAAAATCTTACTGATGAGGACTGGACTCCTTTATTCATGGGAGTCATTAGCAAAATATCTATTTATTATGAGGCAAGCAATTCATTCTGGGATCTTGCATCAACTCTATATTTTGTCTCATTTATTTACGTATTTATTAGGCCCAATTTATCTTAGATTGCATTCTCTCCAGTTCCTAAGTTCCTAGAAAAGAAATGAACTCACTCATTTCCTCTGTAGGAAACAAACAACTTTTTCGCTCCATTCTTGCTGGAAGTAAGATGAAATACTCTGTAAGCAGCTGGGAAAAGTCTCACAATCACTATCCCTTCTTTTCAATGGGGAGTTCAACTTACCAGATGTCTGCTGGAAATGAAGTACAGCAGAGAGGAAGCAGTCTAGGAGGCTTCTGGACTGTGTGGAAGATAACCTCCTGACATAGATGGTGAGTGAGCCAACAAGAAAAGAACCCCACTGGACCTTTTGCTTTTGAACACAGGACTTGTGAGTGATGTGAAAGTTGGAGGCTGTCTTGGACATAGTGATAATGAATTAATAGAGTTTTTAGTTCTTGGAAAAGTAAGGAAGGGGGTTAACAGAACTGCCAGCTTGAATTTGCAGAGGGCAGACTTTGGCCTGTTTAGGAGACCTGTTGACAGAGTCCCTTGGGAGGCACTCCTGAAGGGCAAAGGAGTCCAGGAAGGTTGGACAATCTTCAAGAAAATCAGTCTGGCTGAACAGAGAGCAGTGGCTACAACTCAGGAAGAAAAAAGAATCTTTATGACCTTTGGAAGAAAGGGCAGGTACGCTCAGGAGAACTACAGACATGAGGGTTATGCAGGGAGAAAATTAGAAGGGCCAAAGCCAGCTGGAGTTCAATTTGTTTACTGCCATTAAAGACAATGAAAAAGGCTTCTATAAGTATTTTAACAACAAAAAGAAGATCAGGAGAATCTCCATCCTTTATTAGATGTAAAGGGAAACATAGTGACAAAAGATGAGGAAAAGGCTGAGGTACTTAATGTCTTCTTTGTCTCAGTTTTTAGTAGTAAGACCAGTTGTTCTCCGGGTACCAGGCCCCCTGCACTAGAAGACAGGGGCGTGGAGCAGATGGGAGACCTTATTGTTCTCTACAACTACCTGAAACAAAGTTGTGTGGAGCTGGTGGTTGACCTCTTCTCGCTAGTTACCTAAATAGGTATAGGACTAGAGGGAATGGCCTCAGGTTGCACTGGGGGAGGTTTAGCTTGGAAATTAGGAGGCATTTCTTCTCAGAAAGAGTAGTCAGGCATTGGAACGGGTTGCCCAGAGAGGTGGTGGAGTTACCATCCCTGGGGGTGTTTAAGGAAAGGTTCGATGTGGTGCTTAGGGGCATGTTTTAGTGAGTGTCATCGGTGGTAGGGTGATGGTTGGACCAGATGATCTTGAAGGTCTTTTTCAACCTTAATGATGCTATGATTCTATGAAAAAGGACCCCATAATCTCCAAGGAAATGGTTAGTGACCTGCTAATTACAACTTAGACACACATAATATGGGGCCAGATGGGATCCACCCAAGGGTACTGAGGGAGTTGGTGGAAGTGCTCACCAAGCCACTTCCCAGCATTTATAAGTATTCCTGGTTATCTGGGGATATTCCTGTTAATTGGAGGCTAACAAATGTAATTCTAATCTACAAGAAAGGCCAGAAGGAGAATCTGGAGAACTACAGGCCTGTCAGTCTAACTTCAGTGCTGCAGAAGGTCATGGAACAGATCATATTAAGTTCCATAACACGGAACTGGTGCAGTGACTACTTCCCTGGGGAGCCTGTTCCAGTGTGCGACCACCCTCTCAGTGAAGAACCTCTTCTTGATGTCTAGCCTAAACCTCCCTTGCCTCAGCTTGACACTGTTCCTGCAGGTCCTATCAGTGGTGATTAAGGAGAATAGATTGGCATTTTTTTTACATTACATTTGTATATGACCAAAAAGGGATCACTAGTTTTGACTGTGAAAAATTGAAGATGGCAAGGAACAGTCATAGAAAATACTGTTAGACTGGATTTTTTCCTGAGGTTTAAAACCAGTTATTATGATCTACTTCATTTGTTTAAAAAACAAAACAAAACAAAACAAAAAAAGTTGCCAGTGGTTTGATCACATCCTTCAAGCACTTAAATTATGTTAATAGGAAAGGTTAGTCAGGCAGAGAAAATGTAATTGGACTCATTGGCAGGAAATTGAGGTAAACAAATTCTGGCTTTAACAAGATAATGATGATACAAGAACTGTCTTGTAAGTTGTTAAGTGAATATGCACTGTACATCATCACAACCTCTAATGAAACAGACCTTCTAAATGCTCAAATTTAAGGATATTTTTAGTTCATGATTGGACTGTCAAATATTATTGCTCAGTTTATGTTTTCTGGGTTACTGGAGACATTCATAGGTGGCCCAGAAAAATGTATTGACCTCCTCTTTAGCTTCCACATATTTAGCTTTTCTGTTAGTAGTTTTTCTATAGCTATCACTTTGTTAGTTTTTCTGTGAAACTAGAATCTCATAACAAGACAATGCACTCATTCTTCTATTGCCTCAGCTTTCCCAGATTTCTTAGAATTGCTAAGATACATGACCATTCAGAAAGCCCACTTCAAGACCGTTCTTGAAGTCCCACTGAAAGTGCCCACTCCAAGCCTCTACAGACATATCTTGTCTGTAATGTTTTCATTTAATAGACAGAAGTAGCCTGGTTTAGAGTTTATTCATCATTTGCTATATTGTGCCCTCAGTTTTGTCCCTAGAGCAAAGATCTGAAGGAAGGTTGTCTAGACTTGTGCAAAAAACAGTGCCATACTGCAGACAATGTAGGACAAGGAATATTGCAGGCAGAACTAAATGGTTATTGCCAAAGTGAACTGAAGAACTTCAGACCTTGTAAGGATGGTGCAGTTATGTTCTTAGCATGAGGAAAATGGAAGCAAGGATGAAGAAATGGTAGTTTACACTGGAAGAGTGTAGGAGAAATGTCCTTTTGCCTCATAACTCTCAGAAAGGATCGTTGTTGAGGAATGAAATTAAATTGCTTAGAATGACAGGTCTGCTTTTAATCTAAAATTGTATATTACACAGATTGCAAAGAGATGGTATAACTAAGGGATGACACTGCTTATGCTGTTTATCTGTTGCTGGCAGAAAACAATCCAACTTGGTTTAAATCCATTTGAAAACAGTTATTGGTTGTGGTGTGGAAAAAATAAAGGAATATAAAAACCGTCTTCACTAGGTGCAGGAGACAGTAGAAACCTACCTTCAGTAAAGTTCAATTTGATGGGGCGCTGTATTTGTTCTCAGTTGATTCAAAAATACTTATTTATAGTAAATACTAGAGCCTTTTATTTATACATACAATGCTTCTTTAGCCCATAAAGAAATCAAAGAGGGTTTCAAAAGAGAAATGCAATGATGATGAAGGAATCTATGCTACAGATAATTTAAGGCTCTCTGATATCTGGATCTATAGTTCACTTTTTTGTAGCATCATCTCGGGACTTAAAAACAACAACAACAACAAAACAGAAATGAAAGTACTGTAGATCAGAAATTACAGACATGATCACTATAAGATTATACAGAAAGGCTTTGATAAAATCACTCATAACATTTCCTGTTCTTTGGTGTTCTGGGATACGAGCAAAGTTACCTCTGTAGATATTAAGCCGATGTAAACTCAGCACATGCATTGCAATGTCAAACAATGGGTCATGATTGCTAGCTTTACGAAATGTCAGTGCCATTATTCTTTGACACAAAAAAAAAAAGAAAAAAAAAGTTGTTAAATAAGACATTTTTATACTAAGGCAAATCATTGGAGTCTTTTATTCCCATTAGAACACATCTAAGGCTTGATGATAGCTCAAATGTAAATTTTACATATAAGAAATTTGTTTATTTGACCAGACAGACAAATTTATTCTTCACATTGAACCATACATTAAATCTCATCTTTAATGGTAAAGAACTATTAAATTACTTTCAAACTAGTTCTAAGCCCAACCTGTTGCTTGAAATGTTAATAAAAAATCAGCATCCAAATGGAAAGATCTTTAAAAATTATAATCATATAATTTCTTCAGACTGATATAGTTTCAAGATGTGATCTAAAAATCATAGAATCATAGAAAAGTAGAATGTTTGGGTTGGAAGAGACCTTAAAGTTCCAGCCCTCCTGCTGTGGGCAGGGACACCTTCAGCAAAACCATGTTTCCCAAAACCCCATCCAACCTGGTCCTGAACACTTCTAGGAATTGGGCATCCACTACTTCTCTGGGCAAGCTGTTCCAGTGCCTCACCACCTTTACAGTGAGGAATTTCTTCCTAATGTCTAATCTAAACTTATCGTTTTTTAGTTTAAAACTGTTACCCCTTGTCCTACACTCCCTGATAAAGAGTGTCTCCCCAGTACCAATAGGTACTATGGTACCTACTTAGGTACTTTCCTTCATGCTAAGGATTAGATTTAGTAGATATTGTAGGAAATTCTGTACTTACTACTTAAAACAATAATGGGATACATTCCACAGATAAATCACTGCAAATGCCCTAATGGAAACAATGGAATAAATGGAAAAATCACAAACACATCTCCATTTCCAATAGACATTATGAAGTATATATTATTCAAGTATATTTAAGGAAAAACAAAAGACAAAACAAAACTTTTTTTTTCTTTTTTTTTTCTTTTTTTTCTTTTTTTTCTTTTTCACTTCTATTTAATTTTATCTTTAATTTTACAGAGTGGTGGATCCATTAGAAGTGTAAGTGAGGCCTGGCTAGTAGAAAGCTACAAAGCTCACATCTACACTCATCATGAATCTGTTTAAAGACATGATCTCAAATTATGAAAAAGAGCTAAATCTAAATTTAGACTCAGCTATAGTGAAAACCTTTCTGCTCTTCCACTAAAGTAAATAACTGCACTACATCTGATACATATATACATATGTATATGTATATATGTATCAGATGTAGTGCAGTATTTTTACATATACTATATACACGTACATATATACGTATATATATACGTTTATATGTATGTATACCCAGGTGTATATATTTCTTTGTACTATATGTATTTATATATTGGGTATCTGTGTATACGTTTACATACCTGGGTAGAGAAGACTGGTATTTGTTGTTTTTCTCCATGCATGTTCTGTGTTATCAATTGCATTTGTGTAAGAGTAACCTCTTGATTGAATGATTTGCAGCAGCATACAAAGGATTGTCTTTCATGCTTGTATTCAGTGTGTGTATGCCGTCTTCAACCATATCCTTGGCTGCGTCAACAGAAGTACGGACAGCAGGTCAAGGGAGGCTGTGACACCCTACTTGGAGTACTGCACACAGATCTGGGCCCCCCAGCACAAGAAGGGGTCCAAGGGGTCCTGTTAAGTAGATCCAGAGGAGGGCCACAAAGATGATCAGAGGGCTGGAGCACCTCTCCTACGACGAAAGGCTGAGAGAGCTGGGGCTATAGAAAAGCCTGGAGAAAAGAAGGCTCCAGGGAGACCTCATTGTGGCCTTTTAGTACTTAAAGGGATCTTATAAAAAGGATGGAGAGAAGGAGACTCTTTTCTCAGGTAGATAATGATAGGACAAAGGGGAATGGTTTTAAACAAAAAGAGGGGAGATTTAGATTAGATGTTAGAAGGAAATTCTTTACTCAGAGAGTGATGAGGCCCAGATAAACTGTGGATGCCCCATCCTTTGAGGTGTTCAAGGCCAGGTTGGATGTGGCCCTGGGCAACCTGATCTAGTGGGTGGCATCTTATATAATGTAATATCATATATAATGTAATACCAAGCTTTTTCTGACACTAAGAGGTGGAAGATATCAACCAGAATACACACACGTAAACATATTTGGTTCTGCCAGAGCTTGTGAAGGGAAGAAAAAAAAAAAGGAATTATCTGTCAGAAAAGTTCACTGCTAATGAATTTGTCATATTATCACCTATATGTTAATGCAGGTCTTGCTTTTATTTTTGTTATTTTCAGAATTATCTTGTCACAAACTAAAAAAAATGGAGGAAATGAATAACTGGGTGTATAACACACGGTAAGAGTGTACCCTTCACACTGTGTAAATATAAGGTTGCATGGTTTTGCTTGCTTTATTGTTGTTATTACTAATCTGTCTTTCCCTTGGGCTTGTACTAGTCATAATAAGAGTATTCAAAATTGAAAAACTAATAGCACATCTTTATTTGTTTTAATGGAGAATGGTTTCCAGTCTCTTTTCAAGCAAGCTATCACATCTCTGTAGTAGTCTAAGAGAGACTAGCTTGATAAGAAAAAAAAATTTCTGGATGCACTTTCTGCAACATTAGTGAAGGGACAGGAAGAATCAAAAGCTCCTAGAGTTTGCCACTGTACTGTGACCCTTTGGAGATACTGAAATTGCATCTGTGCACTCCCAAACTGCTAGAAGTTATTCCTTCAAACATGCTTTCTCCTGCTATACCCATTTGTATTCAACAGGAGTAATGTTTGTTACCCTGTTACACACCAACTGTGAAATGGCCTTTTTTTTTTTTTTTTGGTGACATTTTAATCTACAAATTATGGTGTATTATATTGTTTTGCAGACTACCAAACAGAAAAGTTGCTGCACTGTGTTTAATGACATGACTAGGTATTTAAACAAGGTTTCACAGACAGTTTTGCTACTGGTATTCTGTATTTATATGTTCCTATATATATATATGTTCCTCTCACAAAACCTAGGAATTTTGTTTCAATACAAGAAACTGTTTAAATTTTAGTGTGTGTGTGTGTGCACGCTTTTTAATATTGTTTCAGAAAATATTTGGACGCTACAGCTGTAGAAGCCTATCAGATAAGGCTTATTAGAAAATAAATGTATTAATAATATAACTGTCTTCTTCAAATTTAGTTTACATTTTAAAATGAAATCCTCAGAATTAATTATGTGTAAGTATTTTCTCTAATGTGATTATATTTTTCCAAGAGCTGTAGCTGGGAAGATGTTGCTTTTTGTTAAGTTTAACTAACATTGGAAACACTTCTTCTTCTTTAGGGGAAACTTGGTATTCCTTACGTTTTCTATGTTGAAAAGTAAGGTAAAAACAAAACAAAACAAAATAATAATAATAAAAAAAACATTACTTACAAAAGCAGAGTTGGCAATATTTAAAACAGTTGTGTCATGCCTTAGCTATTGAAAGTTTTTAAGTTCTCACGTAAAGGAATGTAACACATTATAAAATAAAACTGATGCTTAACTTGTCAAGAAGCAATTTTCAAAAATTTATAAATGTCGCACAGGTAATATATATTTGTAACTACTAACTTATTAAAGCAATACTGAAAATATGTCAAATAAGTCAATGCAGTGTATGTTGTATTTTCATGTGGCTGAGTTGATAGCAAGTAACACAAGAACAGCATGATATAAATATACTGCTTATTTCAATCCACTTTCTTGTCATAGATAAATTATTTTATGATCCCTTGATTTTGTATACTTCCAAACACTGAAATATATCAAGGCAATATGAAGCAAAAGTTACACTGAAGAAAACAGAAATTATTCAGTAAATTGTGTTTCAACATGAAACATGAAAAATCAGTTTGATAGAACAAGACATACAATGATATTCCATGATATTTACTGTGTATTTAGTATGTCTGGTGATCACAAATTAGATTTTAAATTAGAAGTCTATCAGGAGCTGGCTAGATTTCTGTGGTTATTCTCCTGTCTTTTCTTGGGACATAATTTTATATATTACTTTTATCTACTATCTCTCTTTATATATTATCTTTTATCTACTTTTTTCAAATAGATAAAGATTTTGTCTGCCAAAAACCTTCACTCTGGGCTTGGCTACTGTGAGCACTATGGGTTGCAAGAAAACATTCCTTATTTATTGCTCAAATTGACATCCCAAATTATCCAAGATAAAGTTCCATGTTTACATTAATCTGAAAGAATATTTTTATAAATGTCTTTATTGCTGAAATTAGCCACAATTGCAATCCTTCTCCTTTTTTATCTGTTATGCACAGTGATTATTGTATATAATAGATTCTCAGTGATGACTACTACTGAAAGTTAGATCAGTTTCATTTAAGTGCCATTTAGGCTTCTTATCTTCATTAACACCTAGCTCATTTAAAACAACTTCTTGAACTTCAGCCATGCAATCAAATTCCAGGAGTCTGAAAATTGCATCTGACCAGCATGAATTCAAATTTACTAAATCAGTGAAAAGCATAAGTAGTTCTCTTGGCATTCAGAACTATTAACTTGCCTATATATGCTTATACATATACATATTCATATATGTATAAGTATATCCATGTGTTTTACAGAAGAAAAAAAAAAAGAGAGAAGGAAGGAAGGAAGGAAGGAGGGAAGGAAGGAAGGAGGGAAGGAAGGAAGGAAGGAAGGAAGGAAGGAAGGAAGGAAGGAAGGAAGGAAGGAAGGAAGGAAGGAAGGAAGGAAGGAAGGAAGGAAGGAAGGAAGAGAAAGAAAGAAAGAAAGAAAGAAAGAAAGAGTATGTACACAAACTCATGTTTTCCATGCAAGATTCATAGAGAAGAGGAAGAACTAATATTAGCAATAATAATCCCAACCTTCTTTGAGAAAGTACATTTTTACTGAAACAGTTGCTGTAGTTGCTGTCTATTATGCCTTCATAGACTAATAAATCCCTTTTGTTAAGTTACTGTCTCAGTTTCTAAGATTTACATTATTTTCCTCCACACACTCTATGGTTTCATTTTTTATTTATTTCTTTCTTACGCTGTTTAGGAAACATGGAAGTAAGTGTCACATTTCCCAGGCGAGTCTCTAACCCTACAAAATTTAGATTCATTTTAACTCACTGCATGCTTCAGACATGAATACTATATATCAAAATGAGAGGCTTTGATTTGTGTCAAGCACATAGTTTCATTTAATTGAAAATATTATTTTTCTTAACAAAATAGAAAATTCAGTAATTTGCAAATCTTCATATATGCTTTACTATCTCCTAATTTCCTCCACATAAATAAAAATATTTGGAATTACTATTTTTTTAATGTACAAAGGGTCAGTCAAGCACCTCCTTATGAAACATTTTGTATCAATTCATATGCTGCCTGTGCTGTACTTTGAGATATTTATGTGTTCCTAACAAAGATAAAACTCTGTCTTCTTTTGTTTCTGCCTTTTTCCTCAGTGAAAGGAAGTTCATATATGGCATCAATTTTGAGAAGGATCTCAAAAAGATGATGTCTACTAACAATTGATCTAAATGTGCAGTTAAATGAAGGACATGCAGAATTAATTTTAAGCATGTCACATTTTTACGAACAGTTATCAATAATGGTATGTTCTCATTCATTCTGTCACTCTAGACATTTAGTTAGTTCCAGGGAGACTTCGTTGTGGTCTTCCAGTACTGAAAAGGATCTTATAAACAGGATGGGGAGAGACTCTTTACTCAGGTAAATAATGATAGGACAAGGGAGGATGGTCTTAAACTAAAAAAGAAAAAGAAAAAAAGATAAATTTAGATTAGATATTAGGAAGAAATTCCTCACTGTAAGGGTAGTGAGGCACTGAAACAGGTTGCTCATATAAGTTGTGGATGCTCCATCCCTGGAGGTGATCAAGGCCAGGTTGGGTGGAGCCTTGGCCAACCTTATCTAGTGGGTGGCCTCCCTGTCGAAGGCAGGAAGACTGAGCGAGATGCTCTTAAGGGTCCCTTCCAACCCAAGCCTTTCTATGATTCTATGATTATTCTACCATCATGGAGAACAGAATGCATCTCATCAGGTCCCTTGGACTTGTGCACCTTCACATTCCTTAGGTAGTCTTGAACCTGATTACAGTGCGCTGTTCTTCATTCTCCCAGTCCTTTGCCTTTGGCCATATTTCTTACCAGTTGACAGCTGAAACTAGGTCAGATGACATATTCTAGAAAGACCCGTTTATTTCTACTCTACCAAGGAAACATCAGGATGTACAAAACATAAGAGATGCTAAAGATGCCAGTAACCAAAGCATGAAAGATAATGAAATTCCTAATATCCAGTGTAAAATATACTTGATCATGCTACTTCTTTAAGAAAAAACCTAACCATAACTAGGAATTCAAATATGAAGTAAGAAGCATGATTGAAACAGTCGTTCCAGAATGGGAAATGTATTCCAATAAATATAAGAACTGTTTTGTGTCATTAGTTTGATTTTATAACTATATAATAATAATTAATTACAAAATTACAAGATTAGCTAGAATGAAAGCCCTTTCTCAGAGACTGGATTCTACTTCCCAGACAAAAATAGAAATAAATATACAGTGTTTAAAATGTCCTTGCACTTTTATATATCTTGTTTCTCAGATATAAAATGATATGAAAATGACTTGCAATATAGACTGCCATTTATACATGTTAATACTTAAAATTAATTATAGTGTAGACTGGATGCACTTGTTCTAGAAGTATCATCTCATAACTCCTTTACAATATCACCATTTTGGGTTATGCTCATCAGGAAAGAAACAGGTGTCCCCAGCTTGAGAAAGAATCTGTATTTCATTATGTGCTTATGTTATGAGTCGGCAGTGTGTCCAGGTGGCCAAGAAGGTCAACAGCATCCTGGCTTGTATCAGGAATACTGTAGCCAGCAGGACCAAGGAGGTGATCATCCCCTTGTATTCGCTCTGGTGATGCTGCACCTTGAGCACTGTGTTCAGTTTGGGGCCCCTCACTACAAGAAGGACATTGAGACCCTGGAACATGTCCAGAGAAGGGCTACAAAGCTGGTGAAGGGCCTGGAACACAAGTCCTATGAGGAGCAGCTGAGGGAACAGAGGTTGTTTAATCTGGAGAAGAGGAGGCTCAGGGGAGACCTTCGTGCTCTCTACAACCAACAACCTGAAAGGAAGTTTTGGGAAGGTGGGGGTTGGACTCTTCTCACAGATAACCAGAAATAGGACTAGAGAGAATGGCTTCGAGTTGCACCAGAGGAGGTTTAGATTGGAAATTAGGAGACATTTCTTCTCAGAAAGTGTGGTTAGGTATTGGAATGGGTTGCCCATGGAAGTGGTGGAGTTCCCATCCCTGGGGGTGTTTGAGGAAAGGTTCAATGTGGTGCTTAGGGACATGGTTTAGTGGGTGATATTGGTGGTAGGGTGGTGGTTGTACCAGGTGGACCAGACTTTTCCAGCTTACCAGTGCAGAATTTCAGCTTGCTGTCTGTGCATTCCACAAATGGTCAGAGTATCTGTAATAAGGATGCACATGAAACTTGAAAATGTGCTGCACTATCGCAGTGTTATTATGTTTTTAAAAATATGTTTAAAATAATAAAAGATTATTTAGATGTTGTGCAAAGATTATCCGGCTAACAATAAAGAGTCATTACTTTTTATTACCAGATACACCATGATTTGTGAAAAAATTGATCTACATATTCAGTTGTTGACCAGAAAACAAATCGCTGAATGTACACAAAAATTTCAACCCCCAAATAAATGTTGAAATGTGCATGGAAGCTTAGATTACTCCAACAGAATGGATAAGTTACATATGAGAAAAGGAAAGGAAAAAAGGAAAGGAAAAAAAGGAAAGGAAAAAAGGAAAGGAAAAAAAGGAAAGGAAAAAAACAATTGTGCATATCTGTGGTAGGATGTCCAAATTTAAAACACGCAATAATTATGTCATATCTTAATAAGGTTAAATTACATCATTGTGATATCAATTCAGTATGAAAGATGCTGATCACTTTCCAGGAATGGAAATTCTTTTCCAAGAAATGAGCTTGAAAGATGGTAAAAGGCAAAATCTTTTGTCATAAGGTTTAATATCTTACATCAGTGAAGTACATTTGTTACAGCATTTTTCAGCTAGTTAAATATTAAAAAAATAAAAAATAAAAGTCAAAAATAAGAGTCAATGAATAGACTATTTGAATTTTCCTTTGTAATGAAGTACTTTTTTGAAACAGAAACTTAATAGAAGTCTTTGCATCTTGTATTATTTCTATCTTATATTAGCAAAGAGCTGTGGTAGATATATGTTAGTAATTATAATAACATATGGAAAGATTAATACAAACTAAAATATTTTTTTTCTTTCAAATGTAGATTAACAGCGTGTTGTAATATTTAATACAAGATAGTTTAAATAGAAAAACAGAGGACTAAAATAGTGACAGATATTCAATAACTACAGTTAATTGTTATTGAATTTGAATTAAATTGAAGTATGAGCAAATCTGAAGTCTAACTAATGGAAAGACCAGACATGCACCTTTCAGCTACCATATATCAATAAGAAAACCTAAGGCAATTCTCTGGAAACACAGTATGTTTGCTTAGAAAATTAATAATAATAATAATAGGAGAAAGAAAATTAGAATTTATATTGTGTTAGGATAGAAAAAATATATATATATTAAACTAAATTAGTAAAGGAAAAATCTAATATGAAAACACAGTGAAATTCTGGAAGACTTTCAAGGTAAGAATGCGAAGCTATCTACAGAAGTGAGAGATAAAGCAGAGATCCCAAGAAATGGAGGTAAGCAAATCAAGAAAAATTTAGTTATCTTCATTATGGGATGCCTGAAGGGTTGTCTAGAACAGTGTAGTGAGTATAAGAAAAAATCAGTGTTTATATATACACATACATATAAATATACATATACATATTGTCCTAATGAGAAAATGTGGGTTTTGTTGTTGTTGCTTTGTTTTGGTTACATATAAATGTAATTAAGAAATAGTTGCTAACTTTAGGCTAATGCAGAGAAGCTGGAATAGAAAGAGATTCTTTAACTTGCAAGTATGAGATAAAAATAATAATGATGGGAAAAGTAATGGACATTGCTGTCTTTAGTATACTTGCCTTGAGCTGACAGTGGACCATCCAGAAATAAATGTCAGACAGACTGAGATGTCCAAGATTGTACAAGAGAGCAGATCTCAGATGAGAGATGATATGAAAGAGAGCTTTAGTTTTAGAGAACGTCAGGGCAATGAATCTGAAGACGAAAAGCAGAAAGGATGTAAAAATGGCAAAGGGAATGGATGAGCTACATGTATTTTTTAAACTCATCATTAGAATATCAGAGCATGTTTGCACCCAACAACTACAAATCTTCAGAAGAAAAAAAAAAGTCAGAAAAAATAATTGATTTAAAGGAGTTTTGAGATGGAAAGAGAATTTGGTGGTTTTATTATTGTATTTGATATTGTATTTGAATTTTGCACTTTCAAATTTTTATTTATGCATTTTCAGAAAAATCACAGACACGTGGTCCTATGAGGAAAAATTCTTTAAGATAGCTATCTCAAATCTCTTTCCTGTAACAATATCATTGTGGATTTCTTTTTGTGTAGTTGAAATTACAGGTCTCTATTAAGTTTTCGCTATTAAGAATGTACTGGGTCTGGCTGGAATGGAGTTGTTTTTTTTTTTTTTTTTCCCTGCAGGAGCCCATACAGTGCTGTGCTCTGCACTTGTAGCTAGAGCAGCACTGGTATCACACCAGTGTTGTGTCTATTGCTGAGCAGTGCTGGCACAGCATCAGGACTCCCTCTAACCTGCCCAGAGCCAGCAGGCTGGGGCTGAGGAAGGAACATCACCAGGGCAGCTGACCTAAACCAACCAAAGGGATATTCCATACCATGTGATGTTACACGCAGCAATAAAAGGTGGAAAAAGGAAGGAGAGGGGAGGGGTGGACTCTTGTGAAAATGTCTGTCCTCCCAAACACCGGCTATGCATGTTGAGGCACTGCTTCAAGGATGTGGTCAAGCAACACTCGGTGGTGGAAAGTAGGAAGTAATTTCTTTCCTCTGTTCTTCCACACAGCCTTTGCTTTGTTTGTTTTGCTTTGTTTTTGTTTTTTGTTTTGTTTTCCCTTTTTCACTTTCCCTTTTCCCTTTAGTTAAATTATGTAATTAATAATAATTTTCCCTTAATAATTATTTTTCATTTAATTAAATTATCCTTATCTCAAGTTGTTTCTTTCCTTTTCTTCTTCCCCTCCTCTTTTGAGGAGGGGGAGTAAAAGAGCAATTGTGGTGGAGTTCAGCTACCTAGCAAGGTAAAACCACCACAGTCAGATTAAAATTGTAACATCAGTTACAATGATTTATTTTTATTTTTTATTTTTTTATATATATAAATTTTTTTTTTGGGGGGGGTGGTTTGAGGGAAAGAACAAGATTGCAAAAGAAATATGAAGTGAAGGAGGAGAAGCATGGGCCTACAGCTTATCTTGGTTTAAGATGAAGATTGATTAAACTGTGAATGGATTTATATGATATATTTATTGGAAATCAACCAGACTATCTGATCCCAGAGGTATTTTTTACCACTGTTTGCAATTATCTTATATTTGAGATGACCAAAAGAAGTCAGAAAATGTTCTGGGTCTGTTTAGAACAGAGTTAATTTTCCCCACAGCAGCCCGATACCATGCTATGTTTTGTACTTTTAGTTAGAACAGCACTGTTATTGCATCAACATTCTAGCTATTGCTGAGCAGTGCTGGCACAGCATGAAGGATGTCTTCCCAACCTAACCTGACTCTTGTCTTGATGAGGAGGAGTGAAAGAGCAATTGTGTGGTACTTAGCTGTCTACCAAAAAAAAAAAAAAAAAAAAAAAAAAAGACAGTAAAATTAAAGTAATTGAAGTTTTATATTTTCATTACATCTTCCTGTAAGAGATGTCCTTAATTTCTGGCAATCCTTATTTAGCAGCAGACCTTCCTCAGTGCCTAGTCACAGGGGAAAGAAATAATTTAATAGCAGATGAAAGCTCCAAATGAAAATACATGGTATTTAGAAAGCAAATTAATGATGACCCAAATAGTCATTTTTATGCTAACAATCCCCAAGAGGACCACTACCCCTCCCATTACTTCTACAAAGAACTCCAGTATGAAGGTGCTGAATAATTAAATATATTTTGATTAAACATTTCTGAATTATGAAGAAAGAAATAAAAAGAACAACTTTATTGCTCTATTTCTCTGCTTTATGTAGAAAGCATATATGTTTACATGTTCATATATACATATGCATATATATGTTCATATGCACATATGAATAACATACATTCATTCATCATACATCTGTTCTAAAACTTAATGACAAAACCAGTGCCTGATTGACTCCCCATAGATTATCAAAGGTTGAAAGTCTATGCACAGGGAATATGACACAACAATTCATGAACCCTTAAATTTTTGTAGTTGGCAAAAAAAGATAAAACCAGTGATTCCTTGAAAAATTAACATTTCTTTAAAGTGTTAAAATGATGTCTCTTGGACCACTAGAGTTGTGTCACAGTTTTCATATCAATGTCCAAGTAGAAATTTAAAGAAGGAATAGATAAAATTTATCTTTTTTTTTTTTTTTCCACAGCGGGTTCCTTATACCTTTATAAGTGTATATTAACTCACCTGATGCTCTAAAGGTACCTCCACTTGTCCAGCAATGTCTTTGTTTGGATGATAACTCTGGACTGGTATTCCATATCTGGATTGTAGAAATAATCTCAGTGAGCAGAATAAAAATTTCCTTTATTAAAACCAAAAAAAACAAAAATTGTTATGATGTTTTGTTCTACATTTGTCTCCAGTCACTGATGTTACACATGCTAACAAAAATATAAAAGAAAAAAAAAAAAGCCTTTCAATGTCCCTTTTTATGTTTTTCCAGCTTTTAAGTCTCTCAACCAAACTTTTTTTTTTTTTTTTTTGTATTTCTGCTTTGGTCATCTGAAGTAGATGTAAGACTCTAGTACAAGTCTTACCAGCTGTCTTACTCTTTATTTATTTATTTATTTATTTGATGCAGCTCTCTCAATACAGGTGACCTTGCAAATTTTTTCCCTCTTTCTTGGAATGATACTTGCAAGTCATCACCTGAATCTTTGGTTTTAGGACACAATTAAAATCTTCTGTTAATCATGTATTTAATCCTTTTGGATAGCTGTTTCAATAAGTAGGTGTTTTTATGTTTTTTTTTTTCTTATTGTTTGTTTCTTACTCTAATTTAGCCTGAAATCTTTTGCAGACGATTTATTTCTGTTGAATGTGACCTAACCACATTTTCCAAAACTACTATTTATTAACAGCATTTATTCTCTAATGTAAACCTGTGAAACTAGAATTCTGCAATGAAGATAATTTCTGACAGCATTTATTTCTCTAGTAAATTCATATATATTCATTTCTTACCCATGGGAATAATCTACAAGAGCTTTCCACTTCTGTACAAAACCAGTCTTAGGAAGTTTATTCAAGGGAAGCAGTTTCTTACTTTTCAAATGATCATGAATTTCTTCAGCACAAATTACACACAAACCTGAGCATGTTGTAGAAATGAGTTCAGTGACAGCAGAACTAAGGCAAGCTGTGCAAGTCTTTTCATATTTCCTTACGTTTGATGAAGAGCTAAACTGTGGAGAATGCAGTAAGAGAATGGCAGATCACTTCTAAATAGTTTTGATCCTTAGTACTGAGTTATGCTTCTCATCTTCATCTTGTCCAGGATAGGTCACTAATGTTCATCACTCTAAAATATTTACTTCAGTCCATGTTTACAGAATCTTCCAAAAAGTCCCATGTGTGATTAGGAGGGCTGTGAAATATTTATCATTTTCCAACTTGCTGCAATAAGAACTGGTTTTATCCTTGAAGAAAAAAATCTAGTATTTCTGTTTTGCTTCAAGGTAAGGTCTGACAAGTTTCAAAGAATAAGATGGACTTTGCTAAATATAAATACAACAAGGCAGTCATACTTACTTGCAACTTTTGAAAAAACTGTGATGCATTCTATCATCTGAAGATCCAGGTTATTAACTGATTACTTCTCTAAGGACTGTGAAGATTACTTTTTTTATGTTTTTTGAACATGGTGACAAACCAATGAGTTTAATAGTGTTCTACAAACCAGTAGTGTTTTACAAACCAGTAATATATTTATTGACATAAGAGTAGCTATGTAGGAAAATGTAGGAATAACAATGTAGCTGTCAGGATACTGACATGAGCTAAGATTTATTTATTTACTATTTACCCAATGTGTTGCTCATATTTTTTGGCATATGATACTTTTTAAAATCCTTTAAATAACATAGGGATTTCAAACCTCCAGACAAGATGAAGCAGTTCCTAAAATCTCAGATTTCAGAAATTAGGAAATCCTTCCTTCAGCAGTGAAAACTAGAGCCTTCCTTCTCTTTCACCTCTAGATCTGCCCCATCATGTCTCAGTTTATGATAATATTGCTGCTAGCATTTCTTACCATGTTTTCACACAATTTTGCCAATATCATTATGCCTGGCACTCTTACACTACATATAGTCTGGACTATATATGTATAACTGGGCACTTTAGAAAATGAGTGATGGCATAATTTATGATGATGTTCAAGACATAGAATGCACAAATCATATGAATGCATAAGACACATCATTTTTACATCAGTGGCAGAGATTCCTAAGATGAGACATGATGTGGCTTCTTATTTTTACATACTGTGACCTTTTAGAGGCTTCTTCTGCCATAAGCTAATTAGATCAGCCCAATGATGCAAATGTTTTAGGCTATGTAATTGGCACTGGAGTTCCATCTTCTAAAAATAATATTTCTCTTTGTTGTTGTTGTTGTTGTTGTTTTTGTTGGGTTTTGTTTTGTTTGTTGTTATTGTTATTGTTGTTTGTTTGCTTGTATTCATTTATTTAAAGTTCTGCAATGAATTTTTCCAAACAAGCTTATATTTTTGGATGAAGTCCAAAATAGCTGAAGTCATGAAAGAGAAAAGATAAAAAATAAATAAAAAATAACAAAAGCACAAGAAAGATGAAGAAACATTATCAACAACAACAACAACAAAAACTGAGACTAGAGACATCTCTAATCTCTTATGTCGATCACTTTCAATCCTTCATAATCCCTAAATACCAGATGTGACAAGGGCAATTCTTTTAGAGAAGCATAGAGCAAGGAAGAGAAATTGAAGTAAAATCAAATTCAGACAATATAATGTTGACATTAAATGCAGCAACCGGTGGTCTATAATGATTCTAAGTCTTTGTTATCAATTAACAGGTAACAAAATAATTAAAGAAGAAATATTTTGCAGAAACAAAACTAAGCAAATTAAAAATAAGGCAAAATAAACTGGGGAAGAGATAGCTATACTGAAACCTTCATTTTCAAAATAGTATTATAACAGCAGAACATGAAAATCTCATTAAAATATCCTTCATCATAAACCTTTACAGAAATAGACCTTTCTAAGACTATGACCCTTTAATAAAAATAGGGTTAAAGAGAAGGCATGAAAAGACACAAACCCATTTAAAGCAGTCAATATAAATTTAGCTGAGTGAGACATTTTCAATACAGCTCAATTAAAAGACTGTGTTTTCTAGATTTAGGCAGACCAAATCTTAAAATAAGTCCAAAATAATTATTGTAAGTATGATGTTTTTCACCTGAAGATAGACTACATATTTTTACAAAATATTACTGATTTAATGATCTCTGTCAGAGTCTGCAAATCATCTGAAAGATATTTTGGAGGCATGAATGTCTCTGTTTCCTAGGGTAAGGGAAGGGAAGGGGAAGGGGAAGGGGAAGGGGAAGGGGGGAAGGGGAAGGGGGGGAGGAGGAGGGGGAGGGTGGAGGGGGAGATGAGGAGGAGGGGGAAGGAGAGGGGAAGGGGGGAAGGAGGGGGAGGGGGAGGCGGAGGCGGAGGGGAGGGGGAGGGAGGAGGAGGGGGAGGGGGAGGGGAGGGGGAGGGAGGGGGAGGGAGGGGGGGGAAAAGGGAAAGGGAGAGGGAGAAGGAGAGGGAGAGGGAAAGGGAAAGGGAAAGGGAAAGGGGAAGGGGAAGGGGAAGGGGAAGGGGAAGGGGAAAAATGGAAGGGGAAAAAAGGAAGGGAAGGGAAGATGTAAGAATGAAAATGTACATAGAAGATACTCCCCAAGACCAAGAAGTAGAAGAAAAGCAGAGAAAGAAGATGAAATTAAGATCAAATAAGAATCCCTTTCTTGAATAGATTTGGTATCCATAGTTTCTTGACAATAGAAGTTGAAGTTGAAGATTGATTGTAGTTGTGAAGTTGATATGTAGATTGATTATTATTTATGTATTTATTTATTGGTTTCTGTAAAGCAGAATTATTCTGTGTTCTATAGTTCCTGTGGTAAACACATCTGTAACATTATGAAAGGGTTAAAGAACATATGTGCTGGTGCAATGCTATAGAGTTGAAGAAATTATTGGCGAAAAAGTTCTACCTTGTACTTCCTTTCTTCTGAGCACATTAGAAGCTTTTGTATTACAACGCTGTTGTAAGTATAGAAGAGGCTTCATAACACAGAAGGACTGAATGTGCTTCATTACAGGGAAATGAGATATCAACTTGCATGCAGATATCTCCTAATTTAGGAGATAAACCTAAGAAACCTAATTTATTTTGGACCCTAGTAGAAATCTAGCTGCAAGAACATGGAATTTAGATGGCAAAAACACTAAATGGGGAACTGGTGAAATTTTGAATCAGACCATTCCGCCAAGACCGTGCTGATGATTAGGATCTACAGTCACTTCTCTGAACTAAGTATATGAAATATATATTCATATATATTAATATATATGTATATTCAGCAAGGTATTACAGAGTATAAAAATACTCAAAAATGTATTAAAAAATACGCACAATGTGGAAATAATCATCTCTCACCCCAACCTCAAGGTGACCTCCTAATGAAAAAAATTATTCCTATTAAGTCAGAGAAAGGATTAGATCATTTTACTCCCCTCTCCCCCTCCAACACACACACACACACACTTAGGTCAGCTTTCCTAAGAAGTACATACAGTATATGTTGCCAATAGATAATACATCTAAATATCAGCAGAGCAACTATGCATCGAAACCTGGATAAAGATGATGAAATCTCTATGACTCAGACATATTCTTCAGATAAGTTTAACATCTAGACTAAGCTGGGCAAAAAACTATTTGAAAATTGCCCTCATATTCTATGGCTCTTTATTAACCTTTAAAAAACATAATTTGTTTTACTGAACAGCAGTTATCTCAGGGAGTCTCTTTCATATGTGTATATTTTGCTGGAAAGGATGAAATGAGTCTTAAAAACTACATAGCATACAGGTAAGTTATTCCAGTCAGTTTATTTATGTCATATCTGTGTTTAGTCTGTGTACTGAACCAGAGAGTTTCTCTGAAACATGGACATTTTTTCTCTCAAATAATTTTGGTTTTGTAAATCTTAGATAATTAATATGGTCATATATCTGGTTTTGTTTATCGATTTATATCTCAGTATTTCTTTTGTTCATGTGTACATAAAATTGATCTCTTTAATCACAGAAAAAAAGCATGGAGGGAACCTCTGGAACTCATCTGGTCCAACCCTCCTGTGCAAAAAAGGACATGTAGAGAAGACTGCCTAGGACTCTGTCCAAGCAGCTTTTGAAGATCTCGAAGGAGAGACAGACCCCACAACCTCTCTGTGCAACCTATTCAAGTGCTCCATCACCTGCACAGTGAAGTGCTGATGTTTAGGCTGCATTTCATGTATTTCAGTTTGTGCCCATTGTCTCTTGTCCTGTCATTGGGCATAACTGAGAAGGCTCCATCTTCTTTGAACCTTCAGGTGTTTATAGGCATTAATAAGATCCCCCCCAGCTGTCTCTTCTCCAGCCTCAACAGTCCCAATTCTCTGTCTCTCCACAAAGGAGATGTGCTCAAGTTCCCTGATCATCTCAGTGGCTTTGACTCTTTCCAGTATGTCCATGTCGCTCTTGTACCAGGGACACCAGAGCTGGGTGCAGTACACCTAGGTGTGGCCTCACCAGTGTTGAATAGAGGGGAAGGATCACCTTTCTTGACCTGCTGGCGATACTTTGCCTAATGCAGCCAAGAGTACCATTAAGCTTCTTAGTGTCAAGGGAATATTGCAGCAATCCTACATTGTTTATATTCTAACAAAAAAAAAAAAAAAAAAAACACAGTTTCTGTGATCACTTCTCATGGCTGTATCTTTACTGAATAATTGTGGTAGTCTGTTATTCAGAGTCAAAATAGTTTTTCCAAGCCCATTAACCTTTGATGGTAGAAATAACGGATTGTTTATTGTCTGAATACTTTATTAAGAAATAAAGTAAAGTAAGTCAACTTTCCAGTTAGTTGATTTAAAACTTCAAATCACTGAAACTTTGAGCTGTTAAAAAGAGAGATGCATCATCTACAAGACAATCAATGTTTGTGACATTACATTGTGCTTTTATTATCAGCAAGACTGTTCTGAAATACATACATCTATCAAACGTAAACTATTCTACTTATGCAACTAAAACATCTTCTTAGAGCATAAAAGGTTTATGTGCTTCCTTAGTTTCACACAGTGTGCAAGATTTACCTATTAGAGTCTAAATTGGCATTGCCCTGTCAATCATGCTTACATAGACCTTACATCAAAATTTCTAAAACCAAACCCAAACCAAACAAACAACTAACCAATGTCATGTGTTATAATTCCATTAAACACTAAGAAACATTTTTTTTTCTTTTTAACCATTTCTTTCCTTACGTACTTTTAATTAGCCCTTCTGTTCTCTGACAATGACAAGTTGCCTGCTGTATTTTATGTTCCTCTGAATTCAGATTTCAGTTAAAAGCCATCAGCCTATGGGAACAAAACCCAATATCGTTGAAGTTTATTGTTTATCAGTATTCAAAACCTATGGGATGCCTGCCAGATATATTACTTCATATTTAATTAAGTTATAGAAGAGCAATGCATTATTTCAAAATTAGAATTAAAATGGGTTATTCAGCAAATGTCAGATTCTGATCAAAATTCTGATCTCTGTAAAGATAGTACTACACTCCATGTCTTTGTGGATATGCTCTAAATTCATAAAAGTCTGTAGTCATTTTCATGTCCTCACAGAGTTGAAAAAGTAGCTGCAAGAATGAAACAGACATCTTGTCTTGAATGAGCTGAAGCGTCAACTGAATCACTCCACCACTCACAGGGAACTGAGATTGCTGTATCCTGTATACCTCGAAGTAAAATCACCCCTGCATTTATTATGCCTTAGTAAAACACCATTCACACTGTTTACCCAAAGTACAAATGAAGAAGAAAGAATATTTTTGTTAGTTATCCACTGAATAAAAATTGGAAGAAAAAAAAAAGTTCCATGTTTCAATGAAAAGATATTATAAAAGAAAATAAGGAACAAAAATATAAACCAAATAAAATAAAATTTCAAAGTCAAATGTCAAGAAGTGTCATTATTTAAGATTCCGTAGATTTTTGCACAGTCTCTGAAGTTACATTCCTCTGAAGGTAACTTTGCAGGGTGTTGTATTGTTTAGAATAAAGTGTAGGAGTAAAAATATAGGTTGCACTACACAGTAAAAATATTATTTCCTTCCCAGTGAATGGAAGTTTCCGTCACCTAGGTTGACAGAGAAGAGCAGTTGAACACCTAAGAGACCTCTAATATTTGATCTAAAATTCATTAAATAAGACCTGTGATTGGTTGAAGTAGAAGCATCTTGACAGTGACATATTTAGTCAGGGATCTGTATGTGCTTATTGTTACAGGACACTTTAAATTGTGTCCTGTAACAGTAAATAAGTACATGTACTTTAAATTGTGTAGATCTTCAGCTCTTTTAAATTTATAGAAAGCCTTGATTTTACAAAACAAAACAAAACAAAAATCTGCAAAAATAAAATCTGTAATTTTCCTATTAAGACAGGATACTAAGCTAAATTAAGAGGTTTTCAGTGTCACTGCAGTGGGTACTTTATTTTGGATCAGTTTACAACTGCAGGAAGTTAAATTCTGGTCACCTAATGCAGTTTCAATATATCTTAATTATAAAATTTTATTCACTTCAACTGAATATCTAGATTCAGACTTCAATGCCAAAAGTAATTCTATTATCATCAAAATTTACCTTCTGCATATGCAGATTAGAGAATATTTCCAAAAATCAAAGTTGTATTTTTGGAAAGATATTTGATCTGATTTAAATTGCAGTTCTTGGTTTATCCACCACTACCTATGGTAGTGTTTCAATGTTCAATTATCTACAGTACTAGAAAATTGTATCTTATATAAAAGTCAATTTTATCTAACCTCAAATTTGAGATATTGGGTCACACGTCATGGTTTTGGCTGGAACAGGGTTATTTTTATTTGTAGACGCACAGAATCACAGAATCACCTAGGTTGGAAGAGACCTCCAAGATCACCTAGTCCAATCTCTGACCTAACATTAACAAGTCCTCCACTAAACCATATCACTAAGCTCTACATCTAAACGTCTTTTAAAGACCTTCAGGGGTGGTGACTCAACCACTTCCCTGGGCAGCCTATTCCAATGCCTAACAACTCTTTCAGTAAAGAAGTTCTTCCTAATATCCAACCTAAACCTCCCCTGGAGCAACTTTCGCCCATTCCCCCTCGTCCTGTCACCAGGCATGTGGGAGAATAGACCAACCCCCACCTCTCTACAGCCTCCTTTAAGGTACCTATAGAGAGCGATAAGGTTGCCCCTGAGCCTCCTCTTCTCCAGAAGACCTCGGCTCTTGCTGAAGCAATTGGCTCCAGGGCAGACACATTCTGCAGCGGAGCGGGAGATCAAGGAGGGCAGGGAGTTTTTTTCCAAAGTATCAAAGGTTATAAAGAAGCATATTATTAATTTAATTTAGGAGATGTGTCTAATACACATACCAAAAATTCTCTTGCAATTTTCCATACATTCATTTAAAGTAATAGCAGAAACTAAACATTGGTAATCTATTCCTTTAGGCTAAAATGGGGGGCTCCCTAGAAGAACACCTTCCTCTCAACATCTCGTCCAGGGCAGCAAATACACCCTCCAAATATCTTCAATACAACTCCAAATTTTCTACAAGAACCCCTCATTTTTTTTTACTTGTTGCTCTGATTTGTTACTCTAGTAGTGCTGACTGAAGCATGCTCTAATTTGCAGAAACTGCGGAGTTAACTTTTAAAGCTTGTGCATGTACATTAACGAGATATGCTTATGGCTCTCTAAATGCCTACTTTACTAATGCTGTCCATTAAATTCTGTTTATTATCAAATATAAGATTATAAACTAAAAATTATAAAGCAAAGTGCTTAGAAAGGGGAGGGGAAAGAAAAGACAATTCAAGTGTTAATTGTATTTGCTTCCCTCTAACTCTACCATTAGAGCTATAGCAATGTTTTCAGAATATGCCAGTGCAACACTAGAAGGATGATCAGTTTTTGGAATGTGAGGGTAAAAATTACTTCCTCAGATGTATGTAGGGGTATGTGAGAGGGAAGTTATAAACAGAAAGGGAAGACTACAGTGTTGTATAGAGTTTACATGGCTTTTTTTTTGGGGGGGGGGGGAGGGAGGGGGGATGGGGGGGGGGGTATTGCTGCTGCTGCTGCATGGGTGCCATCTGTGAGAACAGACCAGAAGTTTTCCCATGTTAGATAAGAGCCAGTTCCAGCTGGCTCCAAAAGGCACTCGCTGCTGGCCAAAGCTGAGGCCATGAGCAATGCTGGTCATGCTCCTGTGAGAGCATTCATACATACATACATACATAAATAAATAAATACTGCTCAGCAGCAGCTGGGAGAGAGGAGTAAGAAAATTTTCTGAGAACCAGCCCTGCAGACCCCAAGGTCAGTCCGTGCAGCAGGAGGGCAGGAGGTGCTCCAGGAGCCGGAGCTGAAGTTCCTGTGCAGCCTGTGGAGAGGCCCCTGGTGGAGCAGGCTGTCCCCCTGCAGCCCATGGGTCCCACGTAGAGCAGATCTCCACGCTGCAGCCCGTGGAGGAACCTGGTGGAGCAGGTGGATGTGGCCTGGAGGAGGCTGCGGCCCATGGAGAGCCGCCACAGGAGCAGGGCCTGGGCCAGAGCTGCAGCCCGTGGAGAGGAACCCACGCAGGAGCAGGGGGTCTGGGGGAGCTGCTGCCCGTGGGGAACCGTGCTGGAACAGTTTGCTCCTGGGGGATAGACCCCGTTGTATGGACCCATGTGGGACCACTTCTTGAAGCGCTGCTGCCTCTGGGCAGCCCCCGCAGGCTCAGTTTGGGAAGGATGGCATCCTGTGGGAGGGTTCCCATGCTGGAGGAGGGGTAGAGAGTGACCGTGAAGGAGCAGCAGTGACGAAGTGTTATGGACTGACCAGTTTCCCCATTCCCTGTTCCCCTGTTCCACCTGGGGGGAGGAGGTGGAAGAGGGTGGATGGGGTGAACGTGGTTTTAGTTTTCTTTTAGTTATCACAGCTCTAGTCGGTTGTTAGCATTAGGGAATGAATTACACTAACCTCCCAATGTTGAGCCCATTTTGCCCATGACAAAATCCTTATCTCAACCTATGAGTTTTTGTTTGTTTGTTTGTTTGTTTGTTTGTTTTCATCATATTTTCTCCCCCTGTCCTTTTGAGGAGGAGGAGTGGGAGAGCAGTGTGGTGGAGTTTAGTTGTGTGAAACCACCACAGACTTTATGAGCTAAAGACTTGTAACTGAGGACTCCTTAAGTGAAAGCAGTTTCCAGTAGAAACCTAAGCAATGAGCTTTGATGTAGATCTATTCTTTAGATGCCTGAAGTCAAGGGAGAGAAATACGTGTTTCTCTCATTTCCTTATTTAGAAAGGATGAGTGTCTTTTTTCTTTCTTTGCACCTTTTCACCTATTCAGGAAGTGAGGTTGCCTCAGTCCTTTATTCTAAATTAATGTATGATAGCTGCAAAATGGAAGTTCTTAGCATTTCCATAATAAAATTAATCACAGTTTATTAGCACTATTCTTACTTTTTTTTTTTTTTAATTCATGGGACTCAAACTCAGGAGTAGCTATACCTTTTGTCAAGATGTTTCATAATGTCATATAGTCGGAAAGAACAGATAATTAGTAAAATCTTGGTCCTTCTGAAGTCAAGAAAACTGTGTCATTTCAACTTAAAGATGTGAGAATGACAGACATATACGTAGTTCTCTTAAGTATAAGGAAGAGTGTAAGGTATAATACGATTAGCTGTATTATGCGAATGTGTGAATTTAAAGAAAGAGACAGAAAGTCTCAAACTAACAACTCAAAGTCTCAAACAACAAATATGGAAAACAAACAAACAAAACCCTTAGCTTTCACTGAACCACCAGCTGATTTCCAGCACATTAGAAATCCCAAAGATAAAATTATTTTGACATTATATTCCTTTATTTTATTTTTTATTTTATTTTATTTTATTTTATTTTATTTAAGAATGCATAAAAGCATGCTCAACTTGAAGAGAATGAATCAGAGAATCATCATTCTTTTTACATTTATGGTATGCTTTCTGGAAGCCTTGACTTTGTTTTCACTGTTATTTAAGCATTTCACTGCAGGGGAACTGTTCTTAATAACATCATTAAGAGGCATTGCACAAACAATTTCCCTTTCAATATTTGCAATCCAGAATATGTAACAATAGGATGGTTGTTAAACACATTGCCCAGCACTGTTCAACAAGAGGCATAAATGACATTACAAAGCTAAATGGCAATTAATATCTCAAGAGGCTGACATTTATAGACAGAATAAAAAGATTTGTGTTGACAAAAGTAACCTGAATAAAGATAATTTTGGAGCACATGGGATTTACATAGATTACCATTCTACTTTGTTGTCGTGCTAGAACATTGTTGATAAAGAAGTCCATTAGATGTTATTGTTACAATAGGCATAAAAATAGTTTATAGAGATTAA
Organism: Anser cygnoides; assembly: GCF_040182565.1. Lineage (NCBI taxonomy): Eukaryota > Metazoa > Chordata > Aves > Anseriformes > Anatidae > Anser > Anser cygnoides. The sequence continues at coordinate 136,419,610 of NC_089873.1, forward strand.
ATCTTGTTCTCTATTTCTATTAATATCTCATACTTTGATTGTTATTGTGACTTAAAAAAAACACCACCATATGGTATGTCTTTATATAGTGATATCAGGCCCTTCTGCTGAGGCAGAGAAGGTACTCACCTTACTGCCTGTGATCTTCAGCAGAGTCAGATTAAGTAATTCAGATGTATAGAGGTATGTTGCTTCATTGTTCACCTCCAGGGGAATATGGGCCTGAGATCATGTTGCTTTTATTATTTGGTATGTGTTTTTTTTGTTTGTTTTTGTTTTTTTTCCCATCTCTTTTCTGTTTTCCCTTCCCTTCCCTTCTCTTTTGAGGGAGGGAAGGTTTAGCCATAAAAATGGAAAACATAAGTGCAAAGTGAATAGGTATGTTAAACAAGAAATGCCTGTCTTCACAGTCAATCTTTAGACGAAGTACAAATTAAAGCAATTACTTTTTTATTATTTTTTAATTAAAATTCTCATTCAGGGTAAAAACAAGTGAACTTAATACTTGACTGTGGAGTGTCTTATTAGCATTTTACTTTTGGTGTTGTTTTGTACTACAGCCCAAGCGACAGTGCATCCTTTCTGTAGCTAAGATAGGCTAAGTCTATGAAGATAGAAAGTTCAATTGGTTTCACTAGTTTTCTGTAGCAGCACTCTCAGCTAACATCACTCACCATCAAATAAGTATGTGCCCTGAAACATGTATTTGAATGCTTAGCCTTTCTGCAAACACAACCTTACACTTACAGAGGCACTCCACAGAGAGAACAAAATGCTTTGGGGATTTATAGAAAAACTCTAACTCATATGGATCAAGGATGTACGAACTCGTGTCTTGAGAAAAGCTCCAAACTTTGACTAAGTGAACAGAATTTTTTGTTGTAAAATAATAGTAACTGTTTTAGCTTTCTGATAGCTGGAAACTGATAGCTGCGTAAAAATGGAAGACAAGAAATAACATCACAAAAGAGTTATAAAGCAAGAGTAAAAGTCAAATAGAAAAAAAAAAAAGACCAAAAAAAAAAAAAAAAAGATTGGTATAAACGATGGAGGCAGAGTAAAAATATAATGGAACAAATTGGTTTAGAAAATTACATTTTATTGGATTTTTTTTTTCATTTAATTGAAGAGATAATGGTAAAGAGAGAATAAAGCAAAACAGAGTTTCTAAATGGTGAAGGAGATAAGACTGTTTTATTTTCTGCCACTGTGCCAGAATATACATAACACTAATCCATAATAGGAAGATAAAGGGGATTTCCACATGGTCTATGGAGGCACAGCCAATGCCTTTTAGACTTTTCCGGTAATTCACACAATGCCATGACTAGTGAATGACATACAGATCATACACATTGGTTGCTTTTGTAAACTGTCCATAGGATTAATTCATCAAAGAGCAAACATACTTTAATAACAATATCACTATGGGCTCGATCCAGAGCCTACCAAAATTAATGTGATTCAAACAGGAGTTTGTTCGCAACATTTTTTTTAAAGTCTTTACTGAAAAAGGCAGTGGCTGACTCTGAGCTTGACAAGGTTATCATCTCTAAAAATAATCTTGATATGTCTTTTCCTAAATAACTTCATGAAATACTTTATGGCTTGCTTGCTTTTTGGTTTGGTTTGTGTGTTTTTTGTTTGTTGTTGTTTTCACTTCTAAAATATTAAAATAACCTTAAAAGGATAACACTAAAAACATTAAAAAGATGTTAATGTCATCTGAAAAAAAATGTCCTTGAAATGTGCGCTTTTCAGTCATCCTAAGCTTATGTTGCAATTCCTCTCTGTTTTAATTAATGGTACAAATAAAAGTAATTATACAAAAAAAACCCTATATTTTAAAATATGTTTTAATGTGCCCTAAATATTACTAATAAAACAGAGGATTAGATTCTTTAGCCTTCAGAAAAAAAAAAATAATAAATCAAAATATAATACACATCATGTACATTCTGTTAGGGTACATGAGAAGTTCATCTCCAGACACAGAAAGAACACAGAAGAACAACAATAGACAGATGATGCACACATTGCACCCTACCCCATCCCATCCCATCCCACTGCACCATGAAGGGAGCCCAAGGGGCCCCAGGGTGGTAAGGAGACTGGGATCCAGGGGCAGCTATTGGGCATACTGAATATATGTATTGTGCTGGAGCATGTATGTGTGTATATATATATATATATGTAATATATGTGCACATATATAAATATACATTTTTATGAACATACTATTTACATATACGTATAAATATACATGTACATATATGTATACACAGACTCAGTGTCTGAGCTCAAATGTGTATGTGTATACATACATATATTCCCACTAACAGCTTAATCCTGACACGCCAGAGAGGGGAACATGATGTAGCCATCAGAGTTTGCAGTTTTTGAATGTTAAGTGCATCTGCCAGTGTTCTTATGGCTGGCTGTCTATATATATGTATACGTATATTGAGTATCACAACATTACAATTCACAGGAACTTTAATGAGATAGCATTACACATTTTGGTAATTTGAAAGCGTACATATCAGTCATGAAGTTTGTTTTCTACTATAATTAAATCTCATTTCACATACTTCTTTTTCTCTAAATAGACATAATTTAATATTTTTAAATATTAGGTTTAATGTCTTCATATGTGTATTTAATATCTATTTTAAATACTTCTGTATATATTAATTTCAGCACATAAAATTTAATATAAATAATCTTAATATCCTTTCCTCTGTGAAAGGAAGTTGTGCTTTTTTAGTGAATTTCTGAAGGTCTTTACACAATATGACCTAGAGCTTTACATATATTTTTCAATTTGTTGCAGAAATTTTTATATGATAATAAACATATATATATATTTTTTTTACTAATCCATGATATGCCTATATGACAACAGAAAACAAAGGAAAGGAATTTGGGGGGGAAAGCATATTTGAGACATGATTCATTTGCCAAAATTTTGGTACCTACTGTAATTTGAAATAAATTATTCACATGGAACTGGAAAATAAGGTAATGTTTGAGTAGCTCTTGACTTCTGGAGAATCAGATGAAACTCCTCAGGTCATCATCATGGGATTGCTTACAAACTCTATGACAAACCAAGAAATCTACAAGCTCACGATGCATATAGTTATGCATTCCCCTCTATTCAGCACTGGTGAGGCCACACCAGGAGTACTGGGTGCAGTTCTGGGCTGCCCAGTATCCCACACAGGGCCACAAAAATGATGGAGAGTGTGAAGCATCTCTTCTATGAGGAAAAGCTGAGGGATCCAGGACTGTTCAGCCTAGAAAAGAGATGTCTCAGGGGGTCTCATCAATGTGTATTAATACCTGAAGGGACGGTGCAAAGAGAATAGAGCCAGGTCCTTTTCAATGATGCCCAGTAACAGGACAAGAGGGAATGGGCACAAACTGAAACACAGGAGGGTTTTTTACTGTGATGGTTGCTGAGCACTGACACAGGTTGCCCAGAGAGGTGGTGCAGTCTCTCTCCTTTGGGAGAGCCTCCTTTGAGAGGCGGTCAAACATGGTCATGGGCAACATGTTCTAAGTGGCATTGCTTGAGCAGGGCATGTGGATCAGATAAGCTCCAAAGGTCCCTTCCATCCTCAGCCATTATGCGATTCTGCGATTCCGCAAACTATCAGCAAATGTCTCAAAGGAAATCATGTATTTATGTGTTACTGACTTTTGGCAAATAATTTTTAAAACAATTTTAAGAATAAATATAATAATAAATATATGAATAAAAGTATTATTTGATCAGGAAATATGCTGTATAGAAATTAATTTCTCCAATTTAATTTGCTGTTCTTAAGGACACTGAAAACAAGATTTCATAGCTCATGTTTAGAAGACCACAACATGGGTTCTGATGGTAAAAACATCTTCATTTTGCATGTCAGATATTGAGCCTAGGGAATTTCAGTGACTGAAGCAGTCTTTTTTTTGATGTAAATTTCTGTGGTATTCCTAGAAGATAAATAGTAAAGTAAAGTAAAGTAACGTAAATTTTAATCTTGCTCTAATTGATTTACCCTAATGAGATTATTTATAAAAGTTAGTTTTTGTTCTTATTTGAAGGACAAAGTAAAACTTCCACATCCAGAGAATGTTCCTGAAAGACTCAGAAGTCCTATGCTTATGTGGATAGCTATAGGATTTCATTCTAATAAATCTTTAGAGCTTTAAGATAAAATAATTTTGAAATAAAAATTACATCTTCTGTACCAAGTAATTAAAAAGTGAAAGTTTAATTACCTGAAAAAATTTATGTATTTAGCTGAAGTGTTATTTACAACTAAATAAGTAAGATAAATTGCTAACGCCAGGCCAATTATTTGTTTGACTACTGAATCCAGTATCAGTGAATCAGTTTATTAATGACAAGATTTTCTGCACCAGTAGACAATTCCTTTAGGAGATTAAAAAAAAACAGAATTTACACTGAGCAAGAATCCAGATAGGATTTAGAGGGTTTTTTGTTTGTTTGTTTTTGTTTTAGTTTTATATATATTATAATTACATAGACAATTTGTGCAGAACGTAGTGCTATTTTCTTCAGAAATCTTTTTTTTTATTTTTTTTTATCCTAGCAAAAAGTGTGTATATTTGAAGTCAATAAATATTTCATATACTTACCCAGGAACAATTGCCACTAAATAATCACACAGTATTTATATCAAGGCTAAAAATTACAGCCTGCCATTAATGACAATTGACTGAAAGTTGAAAGAACTTTTAAAAATAAATAAATAAATAAAGCTTGAATAAAGTGCTTTGACTTAGCAACGTTCTTTTAAATGAATTTTTACTGTAAAAGATGCTGGTTTGATATCTTGAAAGAGTATATGACTGGTTTTATTCAGAGAACAAACAGATATTCCAAAGCACTAAATTCCCCATGCCATTCTGTATGTGGTGCAAAGAAAGACATAATACTTACATGAGCTTTATCTTCTCGGTATCTCAGAAATCTTTTGGAAAAAAAAAAAAATGGTTATTCTAGAACAAAGAAAAAAAATCTTATTGCTAATTTTCACAATACTATCAGTATTCTGGTAGCAGTAATATTACAACTAGCAGCATAAATATTATTTTAAAAATCTGAAAGACATTATGTATTTATTTTTTTAACTGGAGCACCCTGATTCCAGCAGAATTCATAAGCTGACATTTCCCACCTCAAAAAAAAAAAAAAAAAAAAAAAAGCTGTTCTTTAATAAATAAATAAATAAATAAATAGCAGGATGTGATTCTTTACAATAGAAATGTCAAGGATTTTTTTCCCCAAATTACAATTAAAATTTAAAATGGCATACATGGATGTCATTTAAATAATTATACAATTACATTTAAAAGGCAAGATGTTTAAAAACTCATTTATCTTTTCCAAACACTATGATTTCATGTAATAAAAGATAATAGCACTCCACAGAAACACATTTTTTATCCTTTGACCTGCACAGCCTTGCTGGAAACCAAAGTTTGTGGAAATGTTGTGCAAGTTGTATGGGATAAAAGTTTAAGAGAAGAATTAAGCTATGATTAATTTTCCAGATTTCTTTATGCTGAGCTGCCACCACGGGAAGATCCACACAGATCAGATTCAGAAAATACCTTGTTTCAAACTGTAGAATTGTTACTGGAACTGGGCTTTTGGATTTATATTTTCAGTCTCAATAGTTAGCCTACGCATGTCCATATCCTGTATCAAAACATCATAAAAATGTACATCAGCCCACCTTAGAAACATTTTTGTTTCCAATGAAGCAGAACTTTATACAGACAAAGCGGAATGAAGCTGAATAATGAGAAGTGTTCTCTTGCAGCCCAGAAAGCCAACCGTATCCTGGGCTGCATCAGAAGAAGCATGGCCAGCAGGTTGAGGAAGTTGATTATCTACTTTGCTCTTGTGAAGCCCCACCTGGAGTATTGCATTCAGCTGTGGGGCCCCCAGCACAAGAAGGACATGGAAATATTAGGACACATCCAAAGATGATCAAGGGGTTGTAGCACCTCTCCTATGAAGACAGACTGAGGGAGTTGGAATTTTTCAGCATGGAGAAGAGAAGGCTCCAGGGAGACCTTATAGCAGCCTTCCAATACCTAAAGGAGGCCTACAGAAAAGCTGTGGAGGGACACTTTGCCAAGGAGTGTTGTTGATAGAACAAGGTGTAATAGCTTTAGAACTAAAAGAGGATTGATTTAGATTAGAAAAAAAAAAAAAAAAAAAAGAGGAAATTCTTTACTCTGAGGGTAGTGAGGACAGATTGCCCAGAGAATTTGTGGATGCCCCATCCCTGGAAGTCTGGAAGTGTTCAAGGCCAGGTTGGATGGGGCTTTGAGCAACCTGATTTAGTGGGAGGTGTCCCTGCCCATGGCATGGGTGTGGAACTAGATGATCTTTAAGGTCCCTTCCAACTCAAGCCATTCTATGATTCTATGATAAGTACCCACAGTTCAAGAGGTACTCAGTGTTTATCATACATTATCCTTGACCCTTTCTCTCAGCCACTCCTTACAGTCTACAGGAGCAAGTTTTGGTGTCCCATACTTTCACTGATGTCTCCTTTGCCAACTTGCCCATGATAGAAAGAAACTCAAGCTTTGATCCCGTAGCATTGACAATACCACCACAGGTCACCTTCATGTATGCCACAACAGCATTTTGACGTGCATTTTGTGCTGATATTTAGTCTAATTCTTGCTTATTCCTAACTTTTTCTGGAGCTTAACTGACTTCAGAGATGGCATCATGTATTTTAACATTATAACAGACCTCAGCATCAAATCTACTTAGCTCAATCTACTGAACTTCAAACTAATATACAAGAATACAATAAATTGTAACTGTGCAAAAGAATTCCACTCTCAGTAAAGCAAACAAAGACATGTAAAACAAGGCTTTCATTTTTAGTTTACAAGACCTGCAGTCAGAGATTTTATTGTAAAAACTGTTTTTCCTAATGCTTACAGAAAATACACTTAAAACATTTTTCATACAGTCTCTACTAGAAAGAGAACTTTGGAGGTACAAATTCAAGGTATGGCATTAACATTTAAACACACAACCTCTATTTTTTAATTTTTATGCAAATTAAACATATTTGTCATCTTGAGAGGGTTTTATCAAAAATAAATATGCTTCTTAAATTCAGTATATGTAAGAAACAAACTAGCAAAACAAACAAATAAAAACAAAACAAAAGCTACCAAACATTAATTTACAAACATGCATATTGGCTTTCTTCTTCAAAGATGTTGGTGAATTTATCATTAGTGACCTAAATAGATCTAGAAGTGCTTTAGGAGTGGAATGTAGAATATAAACCATAATATTATGACTAGGTTGAGACATCAAATGAAGAAAATTTAAGGTACAAGCAAATCTTGCAAATCCATCTTGCTATGACATGGTATGAATGACGTTACTGTGAATAGTTTTAATTGAGTTACACTTTTGTAATTGATGCTTTCAACTTTAAAATTAGATTATTCAGAATAGCATCTGTACCTCCATGTGTATATAAAACATGAATACAAAATATAAGAAGTGTAATAACTCAGACCTGGTAGAGCTATTCGATTTTGCTGAAAATTTTAGGATATGATTTGTAGTTGCAATCATCATTTTCATGATTGCATGCCTACAATCATGAAATGTAAAACATCAGAGCTCCATACAGATTTTTGAACTTCTAACTTAATTAACATGACCTTGTATCACAATACAGTGAATGCCTTCATCAATGTCCACACTACTGCGTAAATTACTGATTAAAATCAATAATACGTTACCTATAATTGACTTTTTTTTTTCTGCTACATTGAAGAAAACAATTTTGTTATTGGAAAAGGAGTTATAACACAGTAG
>NC_089873.1:136787500-136840000 GCF_040182565.1 Anser cygnoides
AATAGAATTCAAACAGACATAACAACTGAAATCAAAGCTGAGACTTCTGGGGAAAGATTGTTTAAAACATCTGGATCACACCTACTGGAAAAGGTATGTTTAGGGATCAAATTAGGCTACAGTAAAACATTACTCATGTTAGCAAGATGAGAGCAAAAGTATGCTGCTATCTCAACTTAAGCTATTTCATGGTCTTTTTTTTTTTTTTTTTTTTAAGACCATCCTCAGTGTCCACAATATAGAAGCCTACATCTCAGTCAGGCCCTTTGTGTTTATGCTCAATAGGCACCAACCATGGATTAATCTGACCTATTTTAGACATCTACTTCAGGGTAAGATGAATGGAGCTTTCAAATTACTTGCATTTCTTCAATATCCAGAAAACGAAAAACCTTAGCATATGTAGTTCTGGTATGTGTATGTGTTTTTGGTCAAATTATTTTCTGACTCCAAGCAACAGGAACCAGCTTTCCTGTTGTGGTTTTCCTTACCTCAGGGATACTGTAATCAGCAGCTTCCTGTAAAGGTGGAAGAATACAGAGGAATATGAAGATGAATTAAATAACTATTTTAATACACTGCATCTTACTGTCCTACAGCTTTGAGAGTAGATGTCCAGGTTTTGGCTACAATAATTTTCCTCCTAATAACTGGTATGGTGCTGTGTTTGGGATTTAGGATTTTACTGGGATTTAGGTTTTGCTCGGGTGGGTGGCTGAGCTCCACCTCAGCCGCTCTCTCACTCCCCCTCCTCAAAGGGAAAGGGGGAGAAAATACGATGCAAAGGGCTCAAGGGTTGAGATAAGGACAGGGAGATCACTCAACAATTATCCTGATGGGCAAAACAGACTCAGCATAGGGAGACAGTAAGATTTATTGCCTATTACTAACAAGCTACAGAAGTGAGAAACAAAGGAAAGAAACCAGAAACGCCTTCCCCCCGTCCACCTTCTTCCACCTCCTCCCCCTGATCAGTGCAGGGGAATGGGGGAATGGGGGCTGCAGTCAGTCCCTAATGTTTCATCTCCGCCGCTCCTTCACGGTCACACTCTGCCCTGCTCCCCGTGGGGTCCCTCCCACAGGATGCCGTCCTTCCCGAACTGAGCCTTCGGGGGCTGCCCACAGGCAGCAGCTCTTCAAGAACTGCTCCCACATGGCTCCGTACCACGGGGTCCATCCCCCAGGAGCAAACTGCTCCAGCACGGGTCCCCCACGGGCGGCAGCTCCCCCCAGAGCCCCTGCTCCTGCGTGGGCTCCTCTCCACGGGCTGCAGCTCCGGCCCGGGGCCTGCTCCTGCGGGGGCTCTCCATGGGCCGCAGCCTCCTCCAGGCCACATCCACCTGCTCCACCGGGGGCTCCTCCACGGGCTGCAGCGTGGAGATCTGCTCCGTGTGGGACCCGTGGGCTGCAGGGGGACAGCCTGCTCCACCAGGGGCCTCACCACAGGCCACAGGGGACTTCTCTCCAGCGCCTGGAGCAACTCCTGCCCTTCTTCTACACTGACTTTGGCACCTGCAAGGCTGTTTCTCACTCCTCTCACTCTCCCAGCTGCTGTGTAGCAGCAGGTTGTTTACCCCTTTCTTAAATATGCTCTCACAGAGCTGCAAACAACATCACTTATTGGCTCAGCTCTGGGCAGTGACGGGGCCCTTATCTAACATGGGGCAGCTTCTGGATTCTTCTCTCAGAAGCCACCCCTATGGCCCCTGCTACCAAAACCTACCCATGTAAACCCACTACAGAATAATGTTGATAACATGCTGATGTTTTAATTGTTGCAGAGCAGTGCTTACACAAAGCCAAGGACTTTTCAGCTTCTCACACTGTCCTGCCAGCAGGCAGGCTTGGGGTGCAGCAGGAGCTTGGAGGGGACACACCCCAAACAGCTGACCCCAACTGGCCAAAGGGGTATTCCATACCATATGGCGTCATGCTGAACAATTGATGGGGGGGGGGGGGGGGGGGGGGCTGGCCAGCGTGGGGGGATTGGGGGTGGGATGGGCATCAGTCAGCAGGTGGTGAGCAATTGCATTGTGCATCGCTTGTTTTTTATACATTATTTTTAGTAGTACTGTTATCATTATCTTCTTTTTTTTTTCATTTTTTTCATTTTTTCTGTCCTAATAAACTGTTTTTACCTGAACCCACAAGGTTTCACTTTTTTTTTCTTTTTTCTTTTTTTTCTTCTGATTCTCTCCCTCATCCCAATGGGCGGGGTGTGTGCGTGGGGGGGTGTGGGTCAGCAAACAGTTGTATGGTGCTTAGATGCTGGCCAGGTTAAACCACAAAAGTAGATATTTTACATTACCAGTACTGAGGTTTTTCTCTTCTGTAGGACTTTGTAAATAATTCAATGATAGTATTAGTCACTGAAAGTTTTTCTAAGGTGATAAAACAGTGAAAACTGATTATTTAGTGAATGGACAGCAAACTTGCCACTGAATAAACTTTCCATCATTGTTGGGTGGGGGAGTGGGGGTAAGAGTGTTTTTTTTTTTTTAATTATTATCATTATTTTTCTTAAACATCTCACTACTGATACAGTCGAAAAATTGTTTAGAGTGAAATGAAGTGATCAGGTCTTCTGGCAAACTGCCTACAAAAAACATGAATCTGCTTCTTTTCTATATAAGATACTAATTGTTGAAAATAAATTTTGAATATTATTTTTCAAGTGCTTGAAATATTTTATACTTGGTCAAATCTGCAAACACTTTTCCTAGATGTCATTCAGAAAATGAAATGAAATCTTCAGAGAGTGATATCTTCTATGACACTGTCATGATTATAACAGTATGACTAGTATTCTAGAAACCTACGTTTGGAAATGTCAACAGTGATGGGATCCTTTTTCCTGTCAACATTTTAAAATGAAAAGAACAGAACAGAACAGAACAGGATAGAGTAGAATAGAATAGTTCAATTAGAATGGACCTTCAAAGATCATCGTATCCAACTGCCTGACCACTTCAGGGATAACCAAAAGTTAAAGCATATTAATGGCTGTATTATCCAAATGTATCTGACAGGCATGAGATGGTAACAACCAATCTAGAAAGTCTGTTCCAGTGTTTGACCACACTCATGGTAAAAGATTTTTTTCCTAATGTCCAGCCTGTACCTCCCTGGCACAGCTTTGTACCGTCCCTGTGCATCCTGTCGTTGGTTACCAGGGAGAAGAGACCAGCATCTCCCTCTCTGCTTCCCCTCCTTACGAAGTTGTAGAGTGCACTGAGGTTGCCTCTCAGCCTCCTTTTCACCAGACTAGACAACCCAGCCCAGCCTCTCCTCACAGGACATGCCTTCCAGCTCTTTTAACCAGATTTGTTGCCCTCCTCTGGAAACTTTCTAGAACCTTAACATCCTTTTTATATTGTGGAGCCAAGAACTGCACACAATGTTCAAGATGAGGGTGCACCAATGATCACAGCTGGCTATGCTGTGTTTAATGCATCCCGAAATGTGGTTGGCCCTCTTGGCTGCCAGGGCACACTGCTGGCTCATGCTGAGCCTACTGTTGACAAGCACCCCCAGGTCCTTTTCTGCTGATCTCCAGCCACCCATCTCCCATTGTGAGATTACTCCTTCTACGGTGCAGAAACTGGCATTTTCCTTTGTGGATCTTCATGCCATTGCTGACCACCCAATGTTCCAATCTATCTAGATCTAGATTTTAAAACCAAATTTTACTGTGTCTATCCAGAACTCATAGTTCTATGCTCCTTGTGGACTACAATGGATCAGGAAGGTTCCAGAATTCCCAGTTCTATGCTCCTTGTGGACTACAATGTATCGGGGAGGTGTTAGGGACTAAGAGTGACTGGATATGATATTTAAAGTGTTTCCTCTGGAAAAGGATTTAGTCATCAGAAAACAACTATATAAGCAACAGATGATGACCAGGTCATGCATTCAATATGAACAACTAATTCAAATAATGACAATCATCAAACTGCTGTGGGAAAATGGTAAAATATGTATCTCAAAAAAAACTTGATTAGGACCATACCCAGAATTCAGTGAAGTTAATGAACTTCCTATTAATTGCAAGGGTGTCCTGGTTTTGGCTAGGATAGAGTTAATTTTCCTCCTAGTAGCTGATATGGTGCTCTGTTTGGGATTTAGGATGAGAATATTGTTGATATCACACTGATGTTTTGGTTGTTGCAGAGCAGTGCTTACAAAAGTGCCAAGGACTTTTCATCTTCTCACACTGTCCTGCCAGTAGGCAGGCTGTGGATACAGCAGGAGCTGGGAGGGGACAGACCCAGGACAGCTGACCCAAACTGGCCAAAGAGGTGTTCCATACCATCTGATGTTATGATAAACTATATATAGGGGTGGCTAGCTGGGGTGGGGCGACCGGCTGCTTGGGGAGAAGCTGGGCATCGGTCAGCGTGTGGCGAGCAATTGCATTGTGCATCACTTGTTTTGTACACATTATTAGTTGTAGTACTATTATCATTATTATTATTATTATCCTTTATCTTCTGTCCTAATAAACTGTCTTTATGTCAACCCGCGGGCTTTCATTTCTTTCTGATTCCCTCCCACATCCCAGAGAGGGAGGGGTGAGGGTTGTTGAACAGCTGTGTGGTGCTTATCTGCCAGACAGGTTAAACCACAACAAAGGCTTTCTGGTTTTGACCAAAAATGTAAAAATCCACTTGAAATTAAAGTTCAGGATGATTTTATATAGCTTTTATGTTCTGTCCTATATATATATATATATACATTTATTTATGCAACAATGTTTATTAAGAATTCATTTATTCATAATTTAAAACTGTGCAACTAATGTTATTGCCTCATTGTATAATAAGCATCAACTATCCTTTCAAAAAATTTAAATAATTTAGTAAACATAAAGCAAGAGATTAAAAAGAAAATTCACATCTTTCTGTGCAGAGCCTGTCTCAGCTTGGGACCAGGAGACTGAAGTTCATTCCAGCACAGATTGCCATAAGCAGCATGGGTACACTTTGAAAGAAAATAAAGAGAAGTATTGAATATGAAGCTAATGAACAATCTGTCCTCACAAAACATTAGAATGTCATCCTTTGAGGCACTTTTTCTTTTCTTTTCTTTTCTTTTCCTTTTCTTTTTCTTTTTCTTTTTTTTTTTGATTATTTTTGTGCTCTGAAAAATAACTGATTTACCCCCCCCCAAAAGAAAAGAAAAAGAAAAAAAAAAACCATGAGAAAAAAAAAGCCAACACCTTCTGTATCTAGAAATACATAAGCTAAAACAAAAAAGAAACGTGCTCACAAGAACTATACAACATAACATTTCACATCAGTGAATTAAAATTGTGTCACTGCATTTTGTGCTATATTCTTGTCTCATAACTGACATCACAAGGAAGGGATTTTCTGGTTCTTCATGCATTCTGTCAGTGATAAGACTATAAACATGCAGTGATAAGACTATAAACATGCACACTAGTGAAGCACAATAAGTTTCTTGGCAGAAAAGTGCTAAAGCAATACTTTACTATGAACATATGCAATAAATATGAAGGAACATAACAAGTCTTTAAATACAGATGTCCATTTACTTCCAAAGCAACAGTATTCTTGAGTGTAATAGAAAAAAATACATATTTTAATTAATGGTTTTAATCGCTCTTTATTTCAGCTATATGACACTTTTTATTATGTTGAGAGATATAATTTTAACAGTTAAATGTGGAAATATTATGTAGAAATACTTAATGAACGTGGAAATATTATATAATTATATAATAATTATGTGGAAATATTTAATGAATTGCAGTTTTTCACCACATCCACAAACTGTTTTTCTTCATACCATATAAATACAATTTTGAAAATACCTTTTGTCCCAGGGAGTTTATGATTTGCGTATGAAACAGGGAACACACTTATAATGACAGGCAGCTAGATGAGGTATCTCACTAGCAAACAGTCCTATGTGAATCTCTTATGGCACTTCTGAACTTTCATGCTCATCTTAATACACTGTATTTGTTTAATTTGTTTCAGTATGTGGAATCTGTACCTATGAAGTAGTTTGATTATCCTCTATTGTGTCTTATAAGAAAATTGAAGAGTTTGAGAGAATGTTGCTGGAAAAATAAATGCATTAAATATTTCTGTAATTCCTTCATTTCTTTTAATATAATTGAATAACAAATTAAAAACATGTTTTCACAAAAGCAAGTGTCACCTTTACAGCATCTCTTTTTTTTTATTCTCTGTTCTACTGGTTGGTTATTTAAGTACTAGTGACAAAAATATTATAAATATGCTGTTTGATGAACATCTTATCAACAGACAACATGTTGAATTTTTAATATATCAGCCTAAACTCTCAGCAGGCAATTGCCCAACAAAAATACCAATATTTCAGATAATTGCATGGAAGTTCAAATAATTACACTGACACAGACAAGTGATGAGCATCTCAGAAAACAAATCTGTGTGAGCAAATTGCTTAAACTGAGATATCAAAGAACATATCTTTATTCATATCTATGTTCTGTTTTCCAAGTTTTCTACAGGTGTCCTACGCTCTGAATGGAGGAAACTCACACAACCATAAATAACATTAGAGATTATCTCACAGGTAATGTGCTCAGTCGAGCTACCAAGGCTAGCCTAAATGACTACCCAAAAAAACTTTGATCCCCAGCACTTACTTTGTGCCTGTAATTTTACCATCCAGCTTTTCAAGGCAATTGTGTAGAAACCGTAATTTTGCAGGGGGTTAGAAAAACAAACAAACCACTTTGTAATAGAAAAACAACAACAAATGGTAGTATGAGCATAACTTTCCAATGCATTATGATGTCTTGATATGATGGTCCAATATTTAAAAATTTTCAAAGTCGTAAGCCAAAGCTGTGTATTATTAGCAAGGAAAATTTAATAGTCTTCACTCACATAAAACACTATCCTACTCTACACACAGTTCCATATGCAAAGCAACAAAATTGAAATCAAAACAAAACTTTTACAAATGTAAAAAAATGTAAAGTCAATATAATTGGAATGCAGACCTGGATACAGGTGACAAATATGGATTTGATATTGAAAGTCTATTCTTACTGTGAATCCAACCTCTTTCACTCAAATCTCCTGAAGTTTTTCCCAAGTATTTTATGGATTTGGCTCTATCCATGCCCTGGGTGGGACGTAGACTTTCAGTTGTCTGCAAATAATAATTTAAAATATTTTTAAGCTAACCAATGCATTGTGCACTTCAAATTCCATCGCAACATCAATATTGTTTTTGTGGGTTATAAACATGAAATCAAAGTTTTAAAAATGAAATCAAAGTTTCAAGTTAAATGAGGATAAAACCAGACATCTTTAAAGAGGAAAGATATTTCTTCACACCCATTTGTTTTACAAATAAAATTTGCATCAAAGTGCTAAACTTTAATGTGTCTAAAGTATACACTTCTCTTTCTATAATGGATAGGAAAAAGTAGAAATAGTATTAAAAATTAAAGAAACTTTTTAGTTGGTTGGTTGGCTGGTTTGGTGAAATAGTAGTTCTACAGGAAATTACACCTTATTGTTCTAGCACTGAAAACTAAGTGGTGTAAGGGAGCCTCTTTGATAATGTACTTGAGCTTTTTAATTTGCATAAATCTGCATGGGAATGGGATCCAAGTTCAAAGGAAATAAAACACACACTAATAATTTAGACTTAATTACAACTGTAGCTACTATTCCATAAAATGAACAAACAAACAAACAAAAATATGGCTGAATGAATATATATATATATATTGCAGATTTGGTTTTAGATATTCTGGGGATAAATTCATTGGTACTAAAATTACATACTATAAGGAGATCCGTGTTTTCTTCCACTCTGATAAGGAAAGAGAATATTGGGTGTGTCACTTTGTGTCAATTCCTTAGTGTTTATCGTGTACCAAGGAAGTTGTAGTTAGACAACATGGATACAGGCTGGGGGCGAATGTGCTGGAGGGCAGCTCTGTAGAGAGACCTGGGAGTCCTCGTGGACAGCAGGCTGACCATGAGCCAGCAATGTGCCCTGGTGGCCAAGAAGGCCAACAGTATCCTGGGCTACATTTGGAAGAGTGTTGCCAGCAGGACAAGGGAGGTGATCCTCTCCCTCTACTCAGCCCTGGTGAGGTCACACCTGGGGTATTGTGTCCAGTTCTGGGCTCCCCATTACAAGAGGGACATAGAATTACTGGAGTGAGTCCAGAGGAGGGCTACGAAGATGATCAGAGGACTGGAGCACCTGTCATACGAGGACAGGCTGGGAGAACTGGGCCTGTTTAGCCTGGAAAAGAGAAGACTGAGGGGAGACCTCCTCAATGTGTATAAATATCTGAGGGAAGGGTGTCAAGAGGATGTAGCCAGTCTCTTTTCAGTAGTGCCGAGTGACAGGATGAGAGGAAATAGGCACAAACTGAAGCACAGGAAGTTCTGGCTGAATATGAGAGGGCATTTCTTTACTGTGAGGGTGACAGAGCACTGGAACAGGTGGCCCAGAGAGGTTGTGGAGTCTCCTTCTCTGGAGATAGTCAAAACCCGCCTGGATGCCATCCTGCACAATGTGCTCTAGGTGATCCTGCTTGGCAGGGGGTTTGAACTAGATGACCTTCACAGCTCCCTTCCAATCTCAACCATTCTGTGATTCTGTGTTTCTGTGAAATGTAGCAAATAAAGCCATAACGCTACACCTGTGCATAGTTCTGGGCCCCCCCAGTACAAGAGAGACAAGGACATACTGGAAGGAGTCCAGCTTGGGGCCACCAAGATGATCAAGGGCCTGGAACATCTCTCCTCTGAGAGAGCTGGGACTATTCAGCCTGGAGAAGAGTAGGCTCAGGGGGGACCTTATCAGTGTGTATAAACACCCAAAATGAGTTTGCAAAGAGGATTAATCCATGCTATTTTCAGTGGTGACCAGTGCCAGGACAAGAGGCAATGGGCACAAACTGGAACACGAGATTTTTTCTGAACATCAGAAAGCACATTGTACTGTGTAGGTGACTGAGCGCTGGCACAGATTGCCCAAAGAGGTTGTGGAGTCTCCCTCCTAGGAGATCTTCAAAAGCCATCTGGACACGGTCCTGGGAAACCTCTTTGTGCAGGGTTGTTGGACCAGATGGCCTCTAGAGGTTCCTCCCAAACTCGACCATTCTGTGATTCTGTGAATGCTATCAGAGTAGTAGTGTCTCTCTGTTTTAGAGTAGCTCTTGTTACAAATTTGATATACCTTCACCACTGATGAGTTTAGAAAGAACTTTAATAAATATATCTAAGACAGTCAACACCACAACAACATTCAGTTAAATGAGAGAAAAATTCCCCCAAATATGCAGAATAATCCCAGTTCAGAAGAGCAGAGAACTCAGGTCACAAAAGATAATTCAGCTATGCAATTGCTTTAGTGAGTACAGCTGTAGTTGAAATGTAATTAAAAAGATGGTCTTGAGAGTGTGTTAACCTCCTCAGTGATGTATGAAGAACTTGGCTTAAAGAGCAGCAATAATTCTGCTTAACTATCTACAGCCTTATAACTAACAGCCTTATATTTATCTTAAAACTATCTAGCTCTATAATAACAGTGATCAGAACCCTTCTCAACAACTCATCAGCAACTTCTACAGGTCTGACCTGGTATTTCAAACTGCTGGATAGCAACTGCTCTCTGCATACACATTTTATTATTTATAAACAGACATCAACAACCCTATTCAGAAACAGTCTGTATTTATGGAGAAATAAACCCAAGAGCTGTGGTGATGGACAAGATCAGACCTTGGAGAAATGATTTTTGCTGAACTTGTATAATACGGAAAAGATAGCTCTATAGTGTATGATCTGTAGGGTCTGTAATTTATACCTCTATACTTAGTGCAGTTGAGTGCTGCAGGAATCCATGATGTTCATAATGCATGGCACTAAAAAACATTCCTCAAAGTTTATAAGCATTCAGATATAACTAAGTGAAATAACAAAGGTGTCTCAGAGGTAAACCAACATATTAATGTTGTTGAAAGGACAATTTTTAAAGGATTAGTTTGGGGGGTATATCCCAATTCAATTAAGTATTGGAAGCATAGATTTAACCTCTACTTTTCAAACAAAAAGCCTGGGTAAGCAGAATGTGTCCATTATTACAACAACAACAATAAAATTAATGTACAGAAAATGTTGAAAATCCTTTGAATTCTGGTCCTAGGATGTAAAGAATATTGTCACAGAAAGGTTATGCTCATTCTTATGTGTTAATTATAAAACATGCTAAATGAACTACATATTTTGGTTATGTGATCTGAAAGGAAAAGAGAAAGCAGAAAAATGTCACACAAAAATATTAATAATAAAAATTGAGAGGTTAACTACTATTCCAAATTCCTTCCTCTAAAGAAAATTATGTAACATTATCCACATGTGCTTTTAGTCCTCCAGTTTAGGAAAATGTCAGGGTTTAAATTCTCTAATGTATTTTCACTATTGTTATGACCTTCCCTATTTATGGAATTGGAGAAGAAGTGCAAGATAACAACTAGGTTACAGTTATATTTAAATTGTCAGGAGAATAGATTAGGCTCATAGTATTTTCTGTTCTCATTACAGTCATTGTCATAAGAATGTAGAATCAGAATTTTAATGCCTCGTATATTTTAGCAAACATGAATGTAAAATGTACTTCTGTGACCTTCCCAGTGTTTATTTTCTGATTTATTAACACCTTTTATAATTCCCTGCCTAGAGCTTTTGAAATACATAAGGGAATGTCCGAGTGGTCCGCCTATGTAAGTACTGCAGTATTTAAAGGTTTATATGTTATAAGCAGTTTATAGCAGAGAGTATCATAGAATCATTAAGGCTTGAAAAGACCTTCAGGATCATCTGGTCCAACCATCCCCCTACCACCAATATTACCCAGTAAACCATGTCCCTGAGTACCACATCCAACCTTTCCTTAAACACCCCCAGGGACAGTGACTCCACCACCTCCCTGGGCAACACATTCCAATGCCTAACCACTCTTTCTGAGAAGAAATTTCTCCTAATTTCCAACCTGAGTGTCATCTAAGTGGTCTAGCACATCACTTAACATGAGGATGATGCTCATTTGAGGTGTTACCTCAATAAAGACATTAAATAAGTTTCTCTCATCTAAAATATGCCATACAGTATAACAATAGTATAGATTCTCAAAATAAATAAAAAAAATAACACAATAGTGTTAATTTTAATTCAGTGCACTTACTCTTTGAAGCATAAACATTTGATAACAGAATCTTATATTAATAACTTTATGTGTAACTAATCGAGATGTATTAAATTCTAAATGCAGAAATCTACATTAAAAACTTTAAAGAAATATGTTTATAAAACATGAATTTATTTTGCAGTGATAGCTTATTTAAAACAAATAAGAGAATAAAGAAATCTCATATCTCAAATGGCCACATACCTGTACTTTTTTTTACTATGAGTAATAATTAGAAATTAATACCAAGATGCAAAACATCTTAATAAAAGTTTTTTTAGTATTGGTCTAGAGCTAATTTAAAAATAATGAGAATACACTGATGAATTTTCATTTTACTCACTAGCACATACAATTTCCTTATTGCTGCAATCTACAGATTACATTAACAACAGGAAACACATTGGAGACATACATATCTCTCGGTGATGATCTCGGAGACTATGAAGAATATTTAAATGAAATTAAGTAAGATTACAAATGGTAAATTTTGTAGTTACTTAGCAATTTTTGCCTCACTATGATATCTTGAAACTATGTGACAAATGGATACCAGTAGTATCAAAAGTATAGTATCAAGGTTTAAACAGAAATTTTGCATTATATTACATCAGTATTTCATGTCATATCTTCAATATTTTTAAATTAAATTAGTACAACCAAACTTTAGGTAAGGTAGAAAAAAAACGTTTTATCAATACAAAATTTGAACAGAACAATGAACTATTTTGCACTGAGAACAATCAGTGCAAAATCGTCAACATTTTTGGTTAGTGTCTGACTGTATTGGAGGAGGAGTGAGCTTAAAAATATCCTAGCAGTCTCTACATTTAGAATTTCAAAACATTACCTAGAATGTTACCTAGTTTTGATGGATAATTTTGTCCTTTACTTTGAGGGAAAAAAAAAAGTTCTCTTTTAATGCCCAGATTAAAGTTAGAGAAGGGAAAATATTTATAATGTGAATCTTTCAAAGTCTGACAGCAGAGTGAATAACCCCGAGTTACAGGGTGGGATAAGAATTTTTTAATCTGTACTAGGAATTTCTAAATGAAGAACAACTGTGTGCAAGGACATTTTGAAGATGAGATTGTGTCTTAGGCACAAGTGCAACAAAGACAATTAAAACTTTGTTTAACAAAGACTTCATCATTAGTGCATATTACATAATGGACTGTGTTCTTATACACACTACAATCTGGAGGAAGGCTCCAAAGTTTGTGAAGCTAGCTAAAAAATAACAAACTCTATACTATAAAACAAAAACAAACATTTTCCTTTCATTTGTGATTTGATGGCCTTGATCTTGATCATATCTGATAGTCAAGATTTCGATTAATGTTTTAAGCATTAGTATGAAATCTGAGATTGTAGCATTGATTTCAGTTAGTAAAACTGTAAATGAGGGAAAAGGAGAGAAAATCAAAAGCCCTAATTAATCAGGAGACTCATAATTAATTTAGTATATATTTATCACAAATATGTGTTTAATTCCTATTTTTATTCTTGTTTCTATAACTTTTTTTTTCTAAGCAATTTTTATAAATTATGTATCAAATTTAATTCTAAAAATAAGAACCAGTGAAAAGGGCTTTGAGAAGATACACAAATGTCTACACTGCCTAAAGCTGAAGCCTTTCTGAAGCTTCTAGACAGACATATGAATGTATCAGCCATAAAAGAGCCCAAATTTTGAAATTAAAATAAAAATGAACAGGCACCATCTTTTGTTGGGAAATTGGCTGGAAGGAAATTTGATCAGTGCAGTTAGAGGTAGTTGAAACACAGTGTTAAAAATGGTTTTATTATTATTATTATTTCTGTGATGTATTTTATGCATAAATTAAGGAGCAATTTTGTCTTTGTTAGACCTAATTGTCAAAATGGTTAGCATTTTATAGTTTCTTACCATGGTTGGTATCCAGCTGATTTGCTAGAACAGGTTTCTTGCTTTTCTGATGCCAATAAGATCTCTGGAAAAGATTTTCAGGCAAATGTGAGTGTATATACTGTATCAAACTTTTGTTTTTACATGCAAGTCTAGTATACCTTGACTTACAATAAACAGTATAGTTATGGTGGTAAGGTTAGTGTAATCTAACACTTAAAAAAAAAAAAAAAAAAGAGTGTTAAAATAATCCCTAAAGCAAACATGAGGAGGCTGGGAAATTCAAAGAAAAGTCCAAAGTTAAAAGATATGTTGGTGCATTTTTGAAACAGAAGCAAATGCTTGTACACATAAATTTCATTTATTTAACTGAACAGAGTAGAAAAAATAAGAACAAATATTGACAGAACAGCAGTGACATCATTTTTTTGTTTTGTTTTGTTATGTTAATCATGTGAATTCCAGCTATACAAACTGGCCTGTGGACCTCAAATGAGTGTCATTACACAGGATTTCACATTATAAGCAGAAAATCTTGAAAAGAATCACAGGCCTTACATCTCTCATATTCTTTTCTTCTTTGGTTCTGATGTTAACATTAGAATAATACTCAAACCACTATTTTTCCTTTCTTCCCGGCATCATTCCTTTTCCCATGTTAGCTATCATATTTTCTTTTGTCTGCTTCAGAGTAATTTCTTCCTTATTTATTTTTATCAGTACCATTTCAAGTGAAAGAGGTGACTGGAAATAGCTGTTCTGGTCAAGACATGAAGAGGGCTTCTTATTCTAGTTCAATGTGAGCTGTTGTCATGTCATTACTGGTGCCCCAACACAAAAGGTATTTTCGAAAATGACCAAAGAAGGCACAAGGTATTTCCAGCAGTAAAGAATTTTGTCAAATTTATACTAGCTGGACAGAAAATGGAAGAACAAGGAGATCTTATTTATTATATCTTGAAAGAATTAATCCAAAAAATAGTTGTAATAAATTTTTGGTACCTCAGAAGTGAATATTACACTAAAATGTTACAGATTTCTTCCAAGTTCAGTAGGCCAGTAGATGAGTTTGGTTCAAATATAGCAGGGAAAAGTACTTATGACTGTTATGTTACTGAAAAACCAAATGGTCCTAGACCGATAAACATTTTAAGAATTAATTTTCTTGGTAAAAATAAAATTTTGGCTAAAGAAAAAAAATGTTTAAATGAATAAATAAGAACTCCCTTCTTTACAACTGAAAATAGTAAAATAGAAATTACAAAACAAAATTTAAAGACAATTTTATATTACATAAAATGATAATCACTTATGGGATGTTTGGAAATGAAAGCAGTGAAACCTTACAAATATTCTGTTCTTCTGGAATGATTTAATAACTTTTATTGATGAAAGCTTTCTATGCAACTGAGACATATATAAAGCTCAAAATTACTGGCTAAGTTGGTAAAAGGGCAAGAAAATATTCTGAAAAATCATTTTATTTAAATTTAAACAAGAATTGCTAATGGAACATAAGGGTTCAGATGCTGTATCTAAAATCTCCATGAGGGTGAAACATTGGAATTTATAGTTCTGCAGAAGCTGTCCAAAATCTCTTTAGATACCTTATACGTGTGGGATATTTAAGATTTACTATGAAGCTGTGATTCAGACCTGATCTGCATAGTGCAGAATCATTTGAACACGTTTAGAATGACAAACTATCACAACTGCATTGGACAAGAAATGCTAGTAGTATTTTTCCCCCATTTTTTCCTAAAATTTGAATGCAATTAAAAACTGATAACTAAAAATGTTAACAACAAGCAAAAACGTTTTAAATACATCAATAATATAATATCAGCCTCGAAAGCAGATGTTTTGTATGTGAAGATTCCAACAGTGTCTGCTTTCGTTCCAGATTTAGGCATGTTTCCTAATCCCTAGGGCAACAGTGAAATTAAAGATTTTGATAATAAAATTTAAAACGTGAATAACATTTTGCTGGAGTATCTTACTATGCTATGTTTATAGCATCAGACATTCTCTAAAATGACATAAAAGGAAATGACTGGCTCAGAATTATTAGTAACTTTTATGAACCATTGTCATTTTAACCTGTTGAACTTGTTCTCATAACAAGTAAGATACTTATTATGTTTAGAAGTAAATAAAAGAGCTAGTTTTGAAATTTTCTTGTCTTCCAGTAAGCAGGTATGTGTAGATTATGGCTTCAATGTAGATCAATGCAATTTCTAAATTTTAGAGCCACCCTATTTCTTTTGTCAGACTTTTAGTTGTAAAGTGTGCTGTACTACAGAAACCTCCTGGAGCCCAGACTTCATTTATTGGTAAGTATTAGATTTCCCAGGATGAAAAAATAATACTTTTTCAGCTAACTTCATTAAGTGCAATGGCACAGTAATGGTACATTGCAATGCTAGGTTAATCAGATGTATCTGTTCTCAGGGAGTACCAGCAGGCAGACAGACTCAATTCCTTATTTGAAAATGGCAGTCTGGATTCAGATCACATATTATGGAGTTTCCAGTGTCAGCATCTATCTAGTTTTATCAGAGTGTCTTTCTGAGATAATAAAGATCTGAAACAACAGCAACAACAAAACCAACAAACACCCTTCTGTATTTGAACATTTACATCGGACCACATGGTAATTTCCTATGTATTTTATTTCCTTTTTCAGGAATATAGCAAATTGTTTGCTTTCCTGAGTATGTTTCCCATAATACTTTCCACATTTAATTAATACTTTAATATCTACTGTATGGACAATTGTCTGGACAAGTATCTTGACTATCACATTTTGACCCATTACTTACTGACCATTTATTTTTGGTGCAGTTAATTGCACAGACATGTAGAAACAATGGATTTTGCTATTTTTGATTGCATATAGCCATCACACTAACCTAAGTACTTCTGCAAAGTACAAAAACATAATATATATAATATATAATATATATAAATAATATTATATAATATATATATATAAAAATTATATATATATATATATATATAGTGAAGTTTGTGTCCATTCCTGCCATTTGATGCTTACCTATTGCACAGACAGGAATGCTGTATCCATGAAGTCAAAGAGAAATAAACAGGAAAGAACATCACTCTGCAATGAGGCACTCATTAATGAAATAGCCACATAATCACATTAACACAGAACACGCTGCTCAGTCTTTTGACTTTCAGGATGTGACATAGCCTGTAAAAACTCTTCTAAGTTCCCATATAGATCTCATATGACAAATTAGTCAATACAATATATGGAGTCCAGAGACCTCTTCATCTCCTCCTCCAGTGACACTTACATTTGGGTAGGTGGCAAGACTTCTAAACTATAACCAGAGCTACAAAAACACATATGCCCAGAGAGAGCACCCACCTCACACAGAGACATCTTCACACTTATGGGTCTGAATGCAGAGCTGAGTCTCACTCTGTAATTTCCAACATCTATCTTGCATAAACTTAAGTCAGTTTCTTAGGTCTAGCATTAACAGCTACTTACTTGATTCAGACACTTTGCAATGCCTTTGAACTCAGTCATAAATAGTGTCTTCATAAAAAAGGGCCCTACTTAAATACTTTAAGTTTTTCAAGTTTCAGTTTTTCAGACTCCATAATGAATTTTTCAGGGTCACCTAATTCATTGTTCAGTCAGACACTCATAGTCATTCTTTGGAGTCCTGACTGAAAACCTGCTGAAATCAACTAATTTGCTTTTATCAGATTTTGGATAAGGCTCTTACTGCCTTTGAATAAATGTTATAAATCATTTAATTTTATATTAAGCATTAAGAAATTATCTGCTTTCAAAATGTACTCTATAGCCTTCATTTGAGTAATTAGCAACCACTTCATACAGGCTGGAAAATACAAGAGCAGTGGATTACACAATAATTAAAACCAAATTCAGAAAGTGAATGTTATTTTAAGTTCTTAAAATAGTTTAGCATCAAATCTTATATAAAGCATTAGCATTGTTTAAAGGGATTCATATTGCATTATTTATTTCTAATTCTTTAATTGTGAATTTTACTTCAGAAATATATTAAAAATCCATTTTTATAGTATCTTTGAACTGTTAAAATATCAACAAAGACATCAGATATTATTATTATTTTCATAATACAAGTACAATGACACTGACATGTCTTGAGGTGCTCCCATGGCACCAGAGGGATGAGCTTTCCACCATATTACCTAGCAGCTGCCTTTTTGTCCCTGTTATAAACAAATTAGCAGAGGATAATGAAATAAGGTCACCGCGTATTGGAAAGTATATTTCTGTACTTTACTACAAGGAAAGCCTTGTTAAATGAATTGACTTGAATTATTCAGCAAGCCAAGAGACCCATGAAAGAAATTCTTAACTACACAGTTAGTTATAAGAGCTTTGATTTGTTACTGGTAGTCACAGAAAATGGGCAGAAAAGTGGACTAATATGATTTATTATGCAACTAGAGACAAACTGAACTGGAAAGTATCTTTCCTATCTTCTGAGTAGAAACATTCTCATTCCTGTCTTTTTTTTTTTCCTAAGTCTTACCATTCTTCTTTTTATTTGTCTTATTTCTTCCACTTCTTCCTCATCTTCTCCTTCTGCTTCTACTTCTCTGCTATTTTGAAAGGAAATTATGATTCTAATTGTGTGTAGAAAAAATTTCCAATGTCCTCGTTTCCTATCTGAACCAGTAAGTAAATTTATTAATTTTAATTAATTTATGTGTATATATATAAATTACTATAATGCATTGATTTTCTATTATTTTCTGGAAATTAAATTGACTTTTGATTACAAAATCCTCTCTGTATGTTTTTTTCACTCTTTTATTCAATGGAATTTTAATTTCTGGTTCTTTAGGGCTGCAGGCAAATGAATGCCTATTCACCGAACTAAGCTATGACCTAAAGTTTAGGTAAACTAAATAAAAGTTTCCTTAAATTCATAGGTTCTTGTGCAAAGAAAAAGCTTTATTTTTGTTTTAGGTGAGGTCGTCCTGTCATTTTCTAATATTTTATTTGGCTGCTGCATTAGTATTTGCAATAGTGTGTGTCAAATAAAATAAAAAAATAAATAAATAAACAGCTTTACTTTTAGATACTTTTTTTTTTTCCTTTTTAACAGATTGTCGCATTAAGGGGTGTAGCCAATAAAATGTTATGGGTCTGGTGTCGGATTCAGGGTACTGAACTATCATGGTCACGGATTCACCAACAACGTAGCACGCCCTCACTCTAGTCGCATCCAGTGAGAACTATCATGGCTGAGAACAATGCAATTAAGTGCAATATATTACAGCAACAGGTACACAGGTTCTTTGGATTGCCGGTAATAAATTCACTATCTGCAAAGCTAGCATGCATAAAATACACAGGTACACAGTCTGTCTCTTAACATGTTTAAAAGGCACAAAGACTCTACAGAGATTTCCCGGGGAGACACTTGGTATATCCAGGTGTCCAAATCTTACCCAAATCTTACCCAAAGATGTTCCAATGGGGGGGGGGGGGGGGGGGGGGGGGGGGGGGAGGGGGGAGGGGGAGGTAGAGAAGTGAAAGTCAGCCCATTGACTGATCCCAGAAGTCACGATGGTATCTTCCCTCACATCCCCTCTCTCTTAAGCCAATTTATATTATTTTCTATCTTTTAGGTGGAACTTGAGTGATTCTAGTCATGCATATCTTGGTTATGACTGATAAAAAAGTTTTCTTGCTTTTCTTTAAAGGTATAGGCTCCAAGAAATTCAGAGAGTGTGCTCAGTGAGGGGTGGTTGCACCTTGGAGGTATGTTACGTTTGGGATAGAGGTGTATTTTGGTATTACAATGATATTATAATGAGCAAGGCTCACTAGAGTACAGCATTTTGCCAAAAACATGACAGGTCTTTGGCTCAGGGTAGCAAATGTGCATCTTATCGGTCCCAGTGTGCACAAGAACAATCAAGTCCTCCTCTTGTCACACAGCCTAGCCGTGGTGTCTCCATGCCACTCTACACACCGTACTGTTCCTTAGAGTCAGCACACCAGGTTCCCCTTGTGCGATAACATCTAAGGTTGGAGGCCTAGGGAATGCTTAGGTAGTGCAGCTACGCTCCACCCTGAAAGCTTCTTCAACTCTGTACATTTTCTTTAAAATGTGAATATCAGTTTAATTTTCCAAGTCACCTTAGGAAATTATTCTACACAGATCTATAACAAATCTATAATTTATGAAAAAAGTTATGTAAGCCACTGCTGGGAATGCTTTGTCAAGAAGACACTGGAATTTGGGTGATCCAAAATTCTCAAATGCACAGGAAACCTGCGTATTATGAAATCCCCATTCCAAAACAGCACAGGGGACAGCTTTTTCCTGGATAGTGGTGAACAATATCACTTCTCCCATCAAATCATTAAGACAAAATAGAAGTCATCTGAATGAAGAAATGAAGGGAATGTATAGGGATTGAAGGGCTCCCAGAGCTGTCATACAGACACAACTGTTGTTAGCCTTATTCAATGGAGAAAAATTTCATGAGGTGTGGCTTGACTGTAGGACCACCACAACCTTGTTAATCCTGGCACACGTGATAAAGGCAGACACCAGAGAAGGATATGAATAAAATTGGCTGTAGGAAACTACGGACCTTGGGGTGATCTCTAGAAAGTCTGAGTAGCATTTGTTCCGACAAATTTCAGGTACCTAACATGGCCAGCTAGATTAGGAAATTCATCTTCCCATACACCTTATGCTGTCAGGGAAAAAAGAAGAGCTTTTCGTGGGAGTATTTCAGGTTTGGGCAGGTAATCCTGAAAAGTCAATTTACTCTCAGATATCTGTGATCCTCACTTTAAAACAAAGGTTGGCAAAATAGCAACTTAACAGGGTAAAATCACCACTACACAGAAATCATCAGAACACTTGCTAGTTTTCCAGCATCATTGACTACATTTTCCTATGTGGTGACTTCATACTATTGAGCTCTTAAAAATAGTCAAAATTGCATCAAAACACCCATTATGGATCAATTTATTTTTAATAGTATATTATCAAGTTTAAATTGCAAAATGAACAAAAATGTGACAGCCTGTTACGAAAAGTGGCATTTCTGTAGTCTGTGCTGTAACAAGCCTTTAACCTTGACAAAGAACCATTGAGATTAACCTCTAAAGAAACTGGTATCATATGCAGCATCTTTAGCCTCAGGTTAATAGGATAAATAATTGAGGCAAGTATGCTGGGTAATTAGGTGAATTTTAACATTTTAATGTCATAATCAGATCTAACCAATTGTCAAATCTCTCTACAGGCTTTGTCTGTCCTGGGACTTGCTATTTTTAGAAAAAAGGTTGTAGTCATGAATGTAAATTACTGAAGTAAGACTATGGGATAGGGCCGAAAAAGAACAAAGCATATATATCATGTAGCTAGAGAAAACGAATACATCCTTCTGAAATCTGCAATTATCTTTTCACACCTGTATCTACCAGAGTAAATTGCATAAAGAGCATCTGTTCCATCCTACTGGCTAACAACTTCTAATTCACTCACCTGTAAAATTCATAGTCTCTACTTTGTTTGTCGCCTTACTAACATGAAACTTCAGATATACTAAACAGAAACCAACATATTTTAGCTATTTTCCTGGTCCTGGTAAAAGAGGAATTTTATTTCTTTTGCTTATAATGGTTGGCATGTAGCTAAATTTTTCATTGTGTGAAAATAAGGAGTTTCAATCTGCAAAGAGTTTCTAAAAATATTGTAATGACGAAAAGCACAAAGTTTCAGTCTGTATGCTCTTACTGTTGATACTTCTCTTTTTTCCTTGGTGTTTCAGAAGAAGATCAGAAAAATAAACTGCATTGCTCCAAGTCCTCTTAAATATTTGTCTCCCAAAGAGGACTTAGGTGAAGATGTTTCTGAATCTTTGACAACACAGAGCAATGATCTGTAATTTCTGCATGTTGAATACAAGAGACCCATACAGTTACTTAAAAACTGAACAGCAAAAATACAGCTGCTTCTAAAGGTCTGATCAGAAAAAGGACTATACTGAGAACTGCAAGTAGACTCAAAGCCTTGCAATTTCCCTCAATACAGATATTATTCCCAATACCCGAGTAAAAGAAAGATCTGGGAGCCTGTTTGTCTGTGTTTTAACTAACACACATTAACCTTTTACTTATCATAGGATATTAAAGTCATTGTAGAACTAGACAAAAACAAACAAACAAACTTTTTTAGTGTTCCCCTTATTGTTAGGAAATCGGACTAGGTCATGTGCCAATTTGTATGGATAAATATTAAGGCACCTTACAGGTTGCTCTGTTGAAGCTGTGGAATCATGAACCTGCATTGCTACTTCTGCATTGCATTGAGCATCTGTAAGACCCCAATACTCTGAATTACAGCACAGAAATCCATGCATCAGTCATGACATCACTCCCTGCACAGTGTGAAATGAATACATGCACAATGATTCCAGTAGGTCTAAGAAAGACTTCAGTTGCTTAAAAAATGCTTAATACTCCTGAAATTTCCACATCTCTTTTCATTTCCTACTCCTCTACTGCCCAATTGAAATCATCCTCCCATACCTAATATTCCTAGTTTCATATGAATTAATGTATGGCATTCTGAAGACAATACCTTAGCACAAACTCTAGTTTTTCATTATGCTTTGTCATTTTTGCAATTTGGTTTTGTAGCTATCACCTCCTTGCCTACAGATATGACTATAATTTTTTTACAGTATCACAAACACAGCTCCATGCCATGGGAACCCTACATCTGATATCCTCTTTATCTGTCTTTCAAAGACAAAACTTATTCATTATGTTTGTAACTTACCTAGTCTTATTTTTCTTTAAGCTCCCAAATGCTATTCCTTTCATCTTTCCTGATCGGTCGTGTTTTCTAAATCTATCATTGTTCTCTCTGTTCAGCTCTCCCAGGTGTACTTATGTATATGCATGTGCACACTTATGATTTATTTTGTTTTTTATTTTATGCATTAAGCTGCGTGCAGTATTAAATGACAAGTAGAATAGAATATTCCCTCCCCTACATTTTATATAATTCCCCTCATTTTTACATTTGAAGCAAATGCTGTTTTTCATAAGAGTATCCTGTTAGTTCCTAAAAATGTGTTACTTTACATTTTGTTTTTCTATAGTTCTGCTGCTTTCAGTTTTTCTGCAGCTGTTCTCCACTTGTCATTGTGCTGTAATTCATCTACATAGTAATATTAATTTCTATTCCACTTTTACTTGCTATGATAAAATAGCATGAAGTGGATTTTAAGATTTGTATTTGATTTACATAAAATAGAGATTTTACAAGAAATTCAGTGTTTGCATTAAAGTTAAAGTTTGCATAAAGTTTAAAAAAATCATCTGTAGAGCTGTTTTAAATTTCCTGAATTTTATCTTTTTTGTTGTAAGTTTTAACAAAATGTATTTTTACTTCAATTCTTATATAAAGAGTATGTTTAAAGAAAATTTCTATTTCAATTTAATTTTATTTATGTGTGACTCAATTTCTTCTTGATAATTTTGTCCTTTAAAATATATTCTGAACCCATCTGTTGGAAAGTCTAACTTGATAATTTGAAGAAAAAAATAATCAAAAATTATGATGAAAGAAAGAGTGAGAGTTTCTGTTTGCCTAAGTTTGGAATTTAGAGGGATATATTTTTCATTATTGGGAAACAAATAGCAAATATCAAATAACAAATATAGTATATCACACATAGTGTTAGTCAATTTATCTTAGAACTGAACTGAGTTCTATTGTTTGTTACACTGGAGGGAGGTAAACTCTAGTTTTATATTTACATTTAGGTGGATTCAGGAACTAGCAAACCCATAAATTCAGTATCTGTTTTTAAAGAAATATTTATTTTTGTTAAATATTCAAACCATGCATTGAAGACTATGTATAAGGTTCAAATCTTTGATTTAAGGCATTTTTATGTTTAGTCTGTACTTCAGAATCTAGACAGAAAGAGAACTGAGTCTCATTCTGTCCTGTTGACTCCTATTAGATTAATCACCTTAGACATAAACTGTGCTTGGAAATCTAATTCATTAATTAGATTTACAGCTCACAGGGATTATTTTTTCCTAACTTGAGTACTATCGTACAATAGGCAAAGTAACCAAATTATTTATCATTCTGCTATAGGCAATCAAAGATATAAGGACTACCTTAAGGTGGTTAATACAAACTCTGAGATATTTAGGTCTTAGTTCAGCTGCCTACAAATAGTATCTGGCCTGACCTCCAGATACTATGCCAGAAATTCCCCAGAGGTCCTGCATCACAGCCAGACATCACACAATCAGCAGCATCTTAAATGTCCCTAGGTGTCTGCATATGGGCACCTGAGTCAAACTAACACTTTAGGAAGGGTTGATCACCACTGCCATGATTTAAGATGACTAAGTTAAAGTACATTTTTAAGTGGTTAACATTTGGGGTAATTAACTTTATTATGAGAAAGACTTGGCATGGTAAATAATCATTCACTAGCAGTGTGATGGTATAATTTGTAGTATAAATATTTTATTAACTCCAGAAATAATACCTGGCACTATTTTCATGAGAATTTCACTTAATGTTTGTGTCCCTAGTTTAAAAACCTAAAACAAAACCAAAAGCAAACAAACAAAGCAAAACAAAATAGCCAACCAAACAAAAACAATACCAATTTAAGCCTCCATCTTCTCCCTAAGAAGGCAGATTTTAATGTACATAAATTATTTGTTGAAGGGATATTTGCACAAATAGATCTAGCAATTTGCTATCTTAGTCCTAACAAAGACAAGCTCTTTTTTTTTTTTTTTTTAAATCTGAAATCACATTTCTAGTATTCTTTTATGTTATCATCTAAAACATATTTTGATATGTACATATACACAAATATACACAGAATTTTTATGTAAATAAATATATGTAATGGAACTTTCTCATTCCAATTTGTAATCTGCATTTAGATTACCTATTTATTTATTTATTTATTTATCTTTAAGGTGAAGTGAATTAACGTTTCCAGTTTTATGTTTTGCCTTAGTTCTCTTTTGAATGCTGTGATTGAAAAAAACATCAGTATACTACAGACAGAAAAAGCATTAATCAACCTAATTATACACTTA
Organism: Anser cygnoides; assembly: GCF_040182565.1. NCBI lineage: Eukaryota > Metazoa > Chordata > Aves > Anseriformes > Anatidae > Anser > Anser cygnoides. The sequence goes on from NC_089873.1 coordinate 136,811,782, forward strand.
TAGACAATCTCATGCATTGAATTCAAGCCTCAAAATACATGGAAGACTTGCAACTCAACCTCTTATCACTCCTTTCTCCTTCTCCCTTGCCACAAACTGAAACAAAAGCCATAATATAGAAGGTTACAAAAGAAATCAAATAATATATGAAGCTATAAATGTGGCAGAAACAGCCAAGACTACATTTTACTGCTTTCCTTAAAAGCCTCAGAGGAAAATACCTGAAGACCTTTGGGAGATGAATGTAAAAATGATGCTGGGGTACACCCTAAAGGAAGCGAAACGAACCTTTATTTATTTTTTATTGTCCTTGATAGAGAAAGTCAGCTCACTCTTCCTCTCATGTCAAATAAAAAGAAAGAAATGGTAACATTTTCATATTGTTTGTCAAACAGAAAAATTATTCAACCAGCACTTTAGAATTTCCTGCTGATTGTTTAATAGGAGGATAATAGAACTGAAACTCTGGACCTCTCTGAATGTGAAGAACATAGAATAAGAACATAGAATAGAAGAACATAGAATAAGATTCAGCCAGTGATGAACTGAATTTGTATAGTAACACCTACTATTCCTTCAGTATCACTGTGCTTATATACATATATATCTATATAGATTGCAAAACTGAAGAATTAAATCACTAAAATCATTTTGGAAATGATAAACAGTTTGGATGACAGGCTAGTGAACTATAAAGATGTAGGCTAAGCTTTTATCTGGACAAAGCAAGCATGGACATGTTGTAAGAATGAGTTGGCATGGAGTTGGACTGTACATAACAGTGTAACCAGTTTATTCCTTAGTTTCCTTTTCCGTTTTCTATGAACAGCTCTTTTGTAGTGCTCAAGTGTAGTGTAGTGTAGTTCTCAGTGCTTCCAAAATTTTAAAAAATAAAATTATACTTCTTGTCTCAGGATGTGAAAAGAGCTAATATACACTAATTGGGAGTATAGATGTATTGCATGCAACTTCTATAGCTGTCACACAGTTCCACATTCAAGCTTGCTTTGCTTGAAGAATCAGGCTGCAAAACTATCTCAGCAAACATCTGTGTCTGTAATATAAAACATTATCATAAGCAAAGCTGTCCTTATCAGTGCCACCATACTTTAGAAATAAGGTAAGCACAGTGCCGAGGAAGAGTTTGATATACTGAAATCAATACTGTGGCAAGCATGTCACTGGAAAGCTGTTTATTATTCACTCTCTTTTGGATATGAACAATTCAGATTTTAAGCCTACTTATGCTGAAAATGATCTTCTGTTTATGAATTATTTTAAATGCAAGCTTAATGCCCAGGAAGTGAATAATTTTAAATTTCTTTGTTATCTTGTACGAAAGGCTTCTTAAAAAAACATATATTTAAGCCAAAAACAGGAAAGAAACAAGACAGAATAGGATAACAAAACCATGAATCATAGAATCTTAGAATCTTAGAATCATAGAATCATAGAATCATAGAATCATAGAATCATAGAATCATAGAATCATAGAATCATAGAATCATAGAATCATAGAATCATAGAATCATAGAATGATAGAATGGCCTGGGTTGAAAAGGACCTTAAAGATTATCTAGTTTCAACACCCCTGCTCTGGGCAGGGTTGCCAACCACTAGAGCAGGCTTCCCAGAGCCGCATCCAGCCTGGCCTTGAATGACTCCAAGGATGGGGCATCCACAACCTCTCTGGGCAACTTGTTCCAGTGCCTCACCACCCTCTGAGTGAAAAACTTTCTCCTAATATCTAACCTAACTCTCCCCTGTCTTAGTTTAAAACTTCCCCCTTGTCTTAAATGACATTCCATGAATGTCTGGAATAAATTCTGGTATCTTCCTTCTTAACAGCTGTAATTGGAAGAAAAAGGAGTAAGCATTCAATTAGTATTTCTAGCCTCCTAAAACTACTGTCCAATCATCAGAGAGGAACAGGTTGTTTGTTTTTCCCCTTCCCCTTTAGTAGCAGACCAAATAAAATAACAGACTATGCTATAAGAAAACATGGCTATGAACTTGATAAAAGCTAAGAGTAATAAATTGATAACATCATTACTATCAGACAAAGCTGTATCTACAGAAAGGTGTTCCTAGAAAGTGATTGCAAGATGTTAACCTACATAAGCTTCTTAAACAGAAAAACCTCCACAATGCTTGTTTGTACTATTCAAAATGAACAGAACTACAAATCTATTTTGCTATTTTATATCATCCATTTGTTCTTCTTGCTCTTGTATTCAGCATTATCATTTGAAAAAGAGGGGGGAAGTAGACTGGGATTTTGGTTGTTGAGAGCTCTTCTGTCTTCAGTTAAATGTAAGGTTGTTGACACCTTGCAAAGCATTTTTTTGGTGTCAGCTATTAGGTAGAATTCCTCATATATTAGTTTGGACAGGTAATAATATACTGGAAACAAACAAACAAAGGCAACTCCTATAAAAAATAGGCAGCTCCTATATGCTTTTCATTTTTTATTTTTATTTATTTTTTACTCAAATGCTTAAATATGTTTTTTGTTTGTTTGTTTGTTTGTTTTATCTACAGGGATATGATTTACAAAAAAAGTACTTGATTTATAATTCAATTGCACAAGCAAGTTACTATATGGTCATCTCTAGAACTTGCTAAAGGAATTAAAAAGTTGTGGGGTTTGTTGTTGTTGTTTAAGCTAACAGTTTTCTCAGAAAGAAAGCAAAAAAAAATAAAACACAAACGAACAAACATACAAACCCACCACAATGATTATGATTGCTCTTCTTATTACTAAAGCAAGCTACACTGTAAATTATTATTATTTTTGTCTGCTACCATACATGTTTACAAAACTTTGTCTAACTTACCTAGCGGTGCCAGCTGGAACATAAATCTTTATTTTAGGCTTAAAAACCTGTGTAAGTTACTAGGTAAAACAAAGTTTTTAAAGGCCGACAGAAAAGACAGGAGTGAGTCTTGCAGGAAACACACAGGTGATGTCTTGACCTTGACTTGTGCAAAGCATCTGACACTGTCCTGCACAACATTCTTGTCTCTAAATTGGAGAGACATGGATTTGACAGCTGGACCACTCAGCGTATAAATAATTGGGTGGGTGGTCACACTTAAAGAGTTTCAGTCAGTGGCTTGATGTCTGGGGGAGACCAGTAATGAGTGTTCCTCAGGGGCTGGTATTGGAACTGGCATTATTTAAAATCTTTGTTGGTGACATGGGCAGAGCATGGGGCATGATTGCACCCTAAGCAAGTTTGCCAACAACATCAAGGTGTCTGGTGCAGTTGACATGCTGGAGGGAAAGGATGCTATCCAGAGGGACCAAAACAGGCTTGAGAGGTGGGCCTGTGTGAACCTCATGAAGTTCAACAAGGCCAAGTGCAAGGTCCTGCATCTGGATCAAGGCAATCCCAAGAACAAATGCAGGCTGGTCAGAGAATGGATTGAGAACAGTCCTTAGGAAAAGGACCTGGGGATGCTGGTTGATAAGAAACTCAACATGAGCTGGCAACATGTACTTGCAACCCAGAAAGCCAACCTTGGCTGCATCAAAAGAAGTGTGTTCAATGGGTCGAGGGAGATAATTCTACCCTTCTATTCTGTTCTTGCAAGATCCCCCACCTGGAGTACTGCATTTAGCCCCACTCCAGAATAAGGGGTTGAAGTGAGGTTGGCTACAATAATGATCAGAGGGCTGGAGCACCTCTCCTGTGAAGATAGGCTGAGACAGTTGGCGTTGTTCAACATGGAGAACAGAAGGCCCTGGGAAGACCTTATAACAGCTTTCCAGTACTTGAAAAGGTACTGGAAACTACAGAAAAGCTGGAGAGGAACTTTTTACAAGGGCATGTAATGATAGGACAACGGGTAATGGTTTTAAATGAAAAGAGAGTAGGTTTAGATTAGATATAAGGAAGAAATTATTCACTATGAGAGTGGCGAGGCACTGGAGCAGATTGCCCAGAGAAGCTGTGGATACCCCACCCCTGGTAGTGTTTAAGGCCAGGTTGGATGGGGCTTTTAGCAAGCTGATCTAGTGGGTGGCATTCCTGCCCATGGCAGTGAGGTTGGAACTAGATGATCTTTAAGGTCTCTTCCAACCCAAACCATTCTACAATTCTATGCAGACTTACAGTATAATGTTAAAGAACATTTGTGTCCTTCTCTTCCTGAAGAGAATTTCTTGCTATGGGAAGTCTCTTAAATAATTAACTTTAAAAATAAATTCAACAAAAGATGAATTTTAAGGTTCCATTTTTGAGGGAAATGGCATACACTCTGCTGCAGAAAAAATTAGGAATGCTTTATGGAGCAGAAGCAATCTGCTGCTTTAAGAAGGGAGAACTCCAATCCAACATGATAAAAACCATGTCCCTACAGTCTCTATGGAGAACACCCTGGTGAGTGAGTTGATATGCTGTATTGGCCAGTTCTAATGCTTCTTACCTTCTTATTAATCCTAAAACACTTCCATGTTTACCTCTTGTATCTGAAAAAAATAAAATAAAAAAAAAATCAGTGATACTATTGTAAGATATGATTTCTCAACTATCATTGAAAGGTTGACTATTTTAAAGCACTAGCTGAAGAATTATAAGTACTGTTACTGATGTAAATTTTTTTTTTGTTTTGTACTTAATCATCTCTAAAACAGCTGAACAAAGGAACACTGATTAATGACAGGAAGAAAATAAAGTTTCTGAATTGGGAACTATGTTAAAAGAATGTGGATCTCATAATTGTGAACTATGCAATTTTAATTTGGTTTTCCACTTGACTAGGGAGGCAACTTTGCTAACCGCAACTGTAGACCATGATAAATAAGTCATTAGAAGAATGTCTGACTTCAGTATGAAATACAATTGTTATAGATTAAATATAGTGTAAAGAACCACTTTTAAGAAGAGGCAAATTCACTTTGAAATTACAATTAGGATTTCTCCTACAGAAGTCAATACTGAATCCAAAAACAAAATAAAAGGTCAAACTAAATAAACAATATCAGCTACTTAATGTAATAACATAGTAAAAGTGCATAGAATGACAGAAATGCTAACCTGAACTGGAACTGCAGTCATCAAGGGAGAGGAGAAATGATGAAAACTTTGTTAAATTGGACTTGTTTGGATCATTCATATTTGGAGCATTCATGGTGAAGAACAGGGTACTGTAAATGTTCCTCTATTACATGATATTGCTGCCATTCAACTTGCTCAGACTGTGCTCTGTCTGCCTTCAGTTGGGGTAGTTTGTGGTGGCAATTGCATGATGTTATTTAAGTAGAATCTTTGCTTCATTCCATTCCAGTTTAAAATATTTCACTGATTCTCTGATTTAATGTCTTCCTCATGTTTACCTAATAGCTTTGAAACTATATTTATTCTGTTTGTGACTACTCTAGTATCCAGAAGTTTTGTATGTTGATTGCTATTGCAATTAAGAAGTTATTAAGTGTAGTTTGTGAAATTAGAAAATGGAAAAAGGGATGGAGTTGAATTTCATAACCTTTTCTATCAAATCTCAGTTGATTTTCTGGTTTTATTTTGCTATTTCATTCCCTATCTTATTTATTTATTCACTATTTACTTATTATTTTTGTTTGGTCTGTTAACAGCTCAATGCAACTTGCAACTTATGCCACGGGTACGGATTTGAAGACCACCATATGTTCTTTCTATCCTTATTTTCCATTACTTAAATAAGCAGCTTGGTATTTATTTTGCAAGCAGGAATTAGGCAAATATCTCCCAGTATTCTCTTGTATATTAGTTTAAACTTTTTTTTTTTAATCACTGTTCTAGTTTAACCAAGAAGTAGAAATCAATGTCTGTGAAACTGATGTTCCCATTAATAAACAAGGCTTAACTTCTAGACATACAAACATACACAAAACATTTCTATATACAATTTGAATAAATATTTAATTTTGATATATAGAATGACAGAATTACAGAATTATAGAATCATTAAGGTTGGAAAAGACCTTCAAGATCATCTGGTCCAGCCATTCCCCTACCACCAATATCACCCACTAAACAATGTCCCTAAGCACCACATCCAACCTTTCCTTAAATACCCCCATGGACGGTGACTCTACCACTTCCCTAGGCAACCCATTCCAATGCCTGGCTGCTCTTTCTGAGAAGAAATTTCTCCTAATTTCCAACCTGAACCTCCCCTGGCACAACTTGAGGCCATTCCCTCTAGTCCTATCACTAGTTAGCTGAGAGAAGAGGCTGACCCCCAGCTCCCCACAACTTCCTTTCAGGTAGTTGTAGAAAGCAATAAGGTCTCTCCTGAGCCTCCTTTTCTCCAGATTAAACAACACCAGTTCCTTCAGACATTCCTCATAAGACTTATGTTCTAGATCCTTCACCAGCTTTGGAGCCCTTCTCTGGACATGTTCCAGGGCCTTGATGTCTTTCTTGTAGTGAGGATCCCAAAACTGAACACAGTCCTTGAGATGCGGCCTCACCAGAACAGTGTACAGATCACCTGCTGGCTACACTATTCCTGATACAAGCCAGGATGCTGTTGGCCTTCTTGGCCACCTGGGCACACTGATCAGGTTCACCTGATGTTCAGGTGAGAGTCGACCAACACCCCCAGATCCTTTTCCTCTGCATAGATTTCCAGCCACTCTGCCCCAGGCCTGTGGTGCTGCATGGGGTTGTTGTGGCCAAAGTGCAGGACCCGGCACTTAGCCATGTTGAACCTCATCCTATCTGCCTCTGTCTATCAATCCAACCTGTCCAGGTCCCTCTGCAGTGCCTTCCTACCCTCTGGCAGATCGACACTTCCCCCCAACTTGGTGTCGTCTGCAAACTTACTGAGGGTGAACTCAATTCCCTTATCCAAATCATCAATAAAAATATTAAAGAGGATGGCGACCCCTGGAGAACACCACTCGTGATTGGTTGCCAGCTGGATTTCACTCCATTCATCACTATTCTCTGGGCCCAGCTCTCCAGCCAGTTTTTAACTCAGCAAAGAGTGTACCTGTCCAAGCCATAGGACTCCAGCTTCTCCAGGAGAATACTGTGGGAGACCATGTTAAAGGCTTTGCTGAAGTTTAGGTAGACAATGTCAACAGCCTTTCCCTCATCCATCATGCGGGTCACCCAGTCATCGATGGAGATGAGGTTGGTCAGGCAGGACTTGCCTTTCATGAATCCATGCTGACTGGGCCTGATCCCCTATTTGTCCCACATATGCTGTGTGATTGCATTCAAGATGACCTGGTCCATCACCTTTCCTGGCACTGAGGTCTGTAGGTCCTGACAGGCCTGTAGTTTCCCAGGTCCTCCTTACAAGCCTTCTTATAGATAGGCACCACATTAGTAAGTCTCCAGTCATTTGGGACCTCTCCAGATGACCATGACTGCTGAGAGATGATGGAAAGCAGCCCAGCAATCACATCTGCCAACTCTCGCAGCACCCTCGGGTGCATCCCATCAGGGCCCATAGATTTGTGGGTGTCTAGCTTGCCTAAATAACCTCTAACCCAATTCTCTTTAACCAGGGGAACGTCTTCCTCTCTCCAGGTTTTCTCTCTTGTTTCCAAGCTCAGTAGTGCATGAGGGCTAGTCTTAGCAGTAAAGACTGAAGCAAAGAAGGCATTCAATAACTCCACCTCCTCTGTATCCTCTGTCATCAAGGCACCCACCTCAATTTAGCAGTGCACCCACATTTTTCTTAGTGTTCCTTTTGCCGCTGATGTATTTGAAAAAGGCCTTCTTGTTTTCCCTTGATGTCTCTTGCTAAATTTAATTCTAACTGGGCCTTAGCCTTCCTCATTGCATCCTTGCATTCTCTGACAATGTTCCTAGATTTCACCCAAGTGGTCTGTCCCTTCCTCCACATCACGTACGCTTTCTTCTTCTGTTTAAGTTTTCCCAAGAGCTCCTTGCCCATCCACACAGGTCTCCTGCCCCCCTTGCTCAAATTCTTTCTCATAGTGATGCACTGATCCTGAGCTTGGAGGAAGTGGTGCTTGAATATAAGCTAACTGTCCTGGGCCCCCTTTCCCTCTAGGGCCTCGACCAGGGGATTAGGTCCCTGAAGAGACCAAAATTAGCTCTCTTGAAATCCAGGGTTGTGGTCCTATTTTTGTCCTGCTTTCTCCTCACAGGATCATGAACTCCAACATCTCGTGATCACTGCAGCTGAGACTGCCCTCAACCTTCAATTTTCCAACTAGACCATCTCTGTTTGTTAGTACCAGGTCCAGCAGCACCCTCTCCTTTTTGTCTCACCTACCTCCTGCATCAAGAAGTTACTCACAGTGTTCTACAGTAACCTCCTGGACTGTTTGTTCTGAGCCGTGCTGTCTTCCCAGCAAATATCGGGGCGGTTAAAGTCCCCCATAAGAACCAGGGCCTGTGAACATGAGGCAACTTGCAGCTGCCCGAAGGCCTCATCCACTTCCTCTTCCTGATGCGGTGGCCTGTAGTAAACACCCACCACAATGTCATCCCGTTGGCCTACCCTTTAATTCTCACCCACAGGCTCTCAACTCGCACTTTGTGTCCACCCCTCCTCCCCGCCATGCATAGATTCCAGTTGCTCATTCACATAAAGAGCAACTTCACCATCTCGCCGTTCTTACCTGTCCTTCCTAAAAAGGACAAAGCCATCCATGGCCACATTCCTGTCATGAGAGCTGTCCCACCATGTCTCAGGAATTGCAAGATCATAGCCCTTCAATCGCATGCACACCTCCAGTTCCCTTGTTTTATTCCCCATGCTGTGTACATTTACATAGAGGCATTTGAGTTGGGTTCCCAATGCATCTGCCTTTCTGGATGGGGCAACTGTAACTCATCCATGTGGGCCTACGGTAGCTCTCCTGTTAAGCTCTGTTCCCTCTCTAGGATCTGGGCATCCTAGAGATACATGCTGGCTCTGGTGTTCTGCTGGCATGAGTGAGATGGCATGTCATCCCGTAACTTATCGCCAGCATTCCTGATGACATCCCCCTCCCCCACGGAATCTAGTTTAAAGCCTGATCAGTGAGCCCCACCAGCTCATGACCAAGGACCCTCTTCCCCCTTTGGGAAAGATGAATCCCATCCAATGCCAGCAAGCCTTGTGCCATGTAAGGCTTTGTGTTGCCAAAGAATGTGAAATTTTGGTGATGACGCTAGCCACGGAGCCACATGCTAACAGGTGCTGTCCTTCTGTTCCTGTCGCTGTCAGTACTGGGGAGAATGGAGGAGAAGACAACTTGAGAACCTGAGTGACTGATCATCTGCCCCAATTCCTTGAAGTCTGTTTTAACTGCTCTCGGGCTACACATTGTCACTTCGTCTCCTCCCAGATGTAGGACCAGCAATGGGTAATAGTCTGAGAGTCGAACCAAGCTGGGAAGTCTCCTGGTGACGTCCTTAACCCGGGCCCCAGGAAGGCAGCAGACTTCCCTTAGAGTACGGTCCCTTCTACATATTGGACCTTCTGTTCCCCCTATTGTGGAATCACCCACAACTAAAACCGACATTTTTTCCTCCTGCCAGTGGTCGCAATACAGGGTTGGCCTTTCTGACCCTGGCAATATCTCTGGTGGAGAGGGATCATTGCCTTCTCCATGTATAATAGATAATACGTATATCCTGCATATTGCATTTGGAATGGCAATATTTGTTGCAGTATCAGTAATATTCAAATATAGTTGTTTCAAGGAGCCAAAACAAGAACTTTATTATGAGGTTCTATGTATGATCAAACTTTCTGTATCTGGGACAATAGCATTTAGATAAATTTTGTCCTCTGTTTGAGGACTTGGTGTAGGTCTTAGGAGTCATACTAGTAACCTAATACAAAGATACCTACATTCTACCTTCTACCTTGTTTGAAGAAGGACTTTGTCTTTGAAGAGAGACTGCCCCGAATAAGTCTCTATTGACAGTGCCAATAACAAATCAGGGAAAAAAGTCAATCTCTTGCCAAAAGAAACCTGTTGCATGGATTCTTTTGTGTCCACCCTGCTAGGGAAAAATGCCTTTTACAGCAAGTTTATATTTAAGACAGATAGGCAGAATGGCCCTAAGTAGTGTCAGTTAGAGAGAATCAGCATTGGTTTGACTTTTATGAACTTGCACAGTCACAGACAGGGTTTTTTAAATATAGAAGTTGTTGATACGAGTATAACATAACATAACATGTTTGAACATGTTATGTTCAAAATCTTTTAATGGACAAAACATGAACACTTTGTAAACAAAGAGCTAAGAATATGTTACTACAAAAATACAACAGACTATTAGGATCACTTGTCCAGTTACAAAGATACCAACTCTCATCGTCCACCTTACCTAATTGATTCCTAGTGTCTACCCTTTTTCTGCAGTGATAAGGTCACACTTCAGTGCCCCTTTAGGTATCACTCCTCACCTAGAACAAGAGCAATGAGGCACTATTTTGTATCACAGAACCTACATCCATGCTTCATATAAAATAAAATAAAATAACAGATTACATGGCATTACTGAAATTTTTTTTACTTAAGATTGCCTATGACTTGTTAGACATCCAGCAGAGTTTGTGTTTGTAGCTACGCAGATGCCAAGACTCAAAAAACTCTTTTAAACTTGACAATAAAATGTTGTAAAATGAGAGGGAGACTTTACAGTCTAAACTTAAGCACTCGTTTTCATTATTAGATTGGTTCTCTGGACCCATAATCTTTTATTTTCTATTGACCAACTGAGAATCATTAGCTTCTAACTTTAGGAACTAAGAATTGCCTTTAAGTTGGATGCTAAAAGCAAGACAGTAGGTGAATAAGTCACAAAATGAATTTTGTGTCAATATGTGCTTAATATGCATTTGTCTTTGTAGTTAGGCAGTTTGACCTACCCATTACAAATATTGCATTATTCTCCATGTTAGGAATAACTCACAACAACTATGACTTTTCTTAAAGCATATGTAAATGATTATGTGATGCTTTCTGGAAAATACTGGACAGCATTTAAAACATTAATTTTTCTATGATATTAACACCTTTATTTTTTAAGAAAATAACGCACACAATACCGTATTACTTGATTAGTTAGTTCGTACATCTTAGACCAAGAAACTATTAGGCAAATGCTAAAAACATTAAACTAAAACCTACAAGATTCTAAGATTGTGAACAGAGTGGGCACCTATGCATTTGCCTTTGTCTCCACATACATTTGTCCCTGTTTGAACGATACTTGTGGTCGGTGACTGGAAAATGTAGGAAAGACAACAAAAAAAATCACCTGTACCAGAGGTTTTCAATTATCTTTATGGAATTCAAGTCAATAAATGGTGCTTCAGAGTTAAGTTGCAATGTCTTTTTGCTCACTTAAGAGGATTTCTATCACATTAGGAAGAAAAATAAGTTGCTATGAAGGCCATACTTAAGTTACTAGCTTTCATTTCTTGTGCTATACATTTATTTCAATATTTTAGCAGCTTCAAAACAGCAGTAATGAACAGATACATTTTCAAATGAAAAATGTTTTAAATGGATAACACCATTTGGCATAATAAATGTAGCTGAAAATGGTAAAAGAAGGGTCCTAACCCTGAAACTGGAGGAATACAAGCAGCTCTGTTTTCAGTTTCAGTAGTGAAGAGCTCTTTCATTTGCCAATAAGAACAGACATCTTAGTCAATATTAAATCTTGAGAATTGACCCTACTTGTTAAATGAGAAAGTACCTTAAACGTGCAAAGTGACTTGAATAAGGTTAATGACAGTTCTTGTTATCTACTAGAAGAAAGGTATTTAACACTGTGTACTTGAGAATTTGATTTATTTTTCTTCTGGTCATTATTTATTAACTTTACTTGATTTCAGCATTGTGTCATTCATGTTTTACTGTGCTACTATTAAAATAATGATGCCCAAATACATTATTTATTATCAATATAACAACAGGAAATTATTCTTCTGTGTTATGTAAATCGATGAGTAAACGCAAGAATACATTCGAAATGAAAGGTTTACTTGAAACAGAAAACCAGCAATATTGCACACCTAAAATGCCTATTTCATAATCAACTCAATTAATCATTGTATCTCAGAGCAAATTAAAAATAGTTGAAACACAGGAGTCCTTGAATAAATTAATATAGATTTCATTATTATTATTAAAGAGGTAAAAACAAATGAAACAAAAGGTCTTGACTTCAAAATTGTTTACTTTTTTTTGAAGAACCTTGAACTTTAACTGCTTCCAGATTCCTTCATGGCAATTCAAACCTTACAGTTAGTATTCACGTATTGATTCCTAATTATTAATTGGAAATAGTTTCTAAATTCATAATCACAATGCTTTTTGATTCTATAAGGGTAAATTCTGTAGTAGAGATTTTAGATTGAAATTAAAAACAGTTTTAGTACACAGAATTCTGTTTTGTATGTATAGAACAATAATATTTGGAATGAACAAGGTGTATGGATCTCAGTATCTTTTCTCTGCTACTTGCCAATGACAGAAGACTATGTCCCCCTCTACGAAGTCCTTCATTTCAGAACTGAAATTTATACATCAGTTCACATATAGACCTCAGCTGAATGCTTCTATTGTTTGACTGCTGGATGAAAGAGAAAAAAACAAAAGTAATTGGCAAAATGCAAATAAACAGAAATACTAACCAAACAGCTAAAGACCTTTGTCTTTTTAATATATGAAGCATAAGTTATTTGGACATTAAAATCTTGGGATGAAAAGAGATTATATTAAATAAATAACTTCAAACTGGAAGTTACTTTAGTTCAATGTATGAACATGATATTGCTTTTGTGGTGTGGGACTGGTTAACTGTGTCAGATGATATTGATATGTCGTGTTCATTTTTACGAGCTTATGTTAAATTTACCATCAGAGTCAGGTTTCCCAAGATAGTTTTATGGACTGTGTTTTTAGTAGACCATCCAATAGCAATAAAACATCTAAATGTTTTCCACAAGGAAGCACCCTAGTTTGAAATAGTTCATGGAGTACATCATTTAACTGCTCAAAGGCAGGGTCTTTCAAGTATGAGGCAGAATGACAGTTCTAGCATTTAGTCTTTACATTTCCTTCTTTCTGTGACTGAAGAAATCTGTGTGTGTGTGTGTGTGCGCACGCGTGTGTGTGTGCAAATGTGTAGTAGCATTTGCAAATAGTTCATGATGTATAGAACAAGAAATCTTAATGATATCAGTGTCAGACCTCTGGTCAAGGGAGTCGAGGAAATGGTTTGCGCTTAAAAGTTCTGTTTTTGTCAAATATACATAGAGGACTGCATGTGTGTATAAAATAGGTTAGCATAATTCACAGAAAGAATGGGACAACATTTGGAGAAGGTAATCTCTGTTCAGGTATCTCATGGTATTTTTAAATACTGTTGTTTTTTAAGAAAAAGTCTGTAGTATCTACCAAAAAAATGTCTCCAGAAATGTAATGAAAACATCAAATAAATTAATTCATACTTAAATAATTAAATTATTCCTGTTCCTGTGAAGTCATCAGAACTTCTAAAAAAGAACATGAGCCTTATGAACATGAAAACTGAGAAGAAGATAAAATGATTTTTTGATATGTTGCATATCTGTGATGAATCTTTAAGACAATTTTCAGGACAAGTGCATTAAAAACCCTGTGCAGTCACTGGTCACGAGGGCCTTAACTGCATGTGTTTATATTAGGAGTTAAAAACAAGGTCTTATAATTCTGATTTTGGTCTTATAATTCTTATAATTCTTATACTTACAAAATCATTATTTCCAAATACATTGGCAAATAAAAAGTTCTTATAGCATAATTAAATTCATTTGCTGTTTCTATTTTTTCTATTTCTTTTCTACTTTTCCAATGCATCATTAATTTTCTTCATTGTCCTGGTTCCAGTTAGGACAGAGTTAATTTTTCCTCATAGTAGCTGGTAGGGTGCTATGTTTTGGATTAGGATGAGAAGAGCGCTGATAACATGCTGTTTTAATTGTTGCAGAGCAGTGCTTACACCAAGCCAAGGACTTTTCAGCTTCTCGCTCTGTCCTGCCAGCGAGCAGGCTAGGGGTGCAGCAGGAGCTGGGAGGGGACAGATCCAAGACAGCTGACCCAAACTGGCCAAAGGGGTATTCCATACCATCTGACGTCATGCTAAACAATATATAGGGGTGGCTAGCCGGGGTGGGGGGTCGGCTGCTCGGGGATAGGCTGGGCATCGGTCAGCGGGTGGTGAGCAGTTCCATTGTGCATCACTTGTTTCGTACACATTATTATTATTAATTATTATTATTATTATTATTATTATTAATTATTATTATTACTATTATTATTATTATTATCATTATTATTATTATTATTATTTTCCTGTCTTAATAAACTGTCTTTATCTCAACTCACAGGCTTCACTTTCCCGTTTCTCTCCCCCATCCCAGAGAGGGAGGTGGGAGGGTGAGCGAACGGCTGTGTGATGTTTAGCTGCCAGCTGGGTTAAACCACAACATTCATATATCTGTATATTCATATGAAAGAATAGAGAGATGTTGTAAATATGAAATACATATTCTGATTTTTCTTCCTCTATTAGTTGACAATTACTGTTATTTTAATTATATCAGTGAGGTTAATCAAGGAGTAATAAATAATTCACAGAATGAATAATACTCTAATACTTAGCATTATATTTTTCTCTAATTGTATACTAGCAAAGATAGACATAAGCATTCTGGAAGGATCCACCCAGTTCTATTTTAAGATTTATAATCAGTTTAAATTCTATTTAGGCAGTTCATTCCAACAAGTTAAGGTGAGTTTGATAATTAATTGTCCTAAACAAAAAGAAATGAACACATCATGAATTTGTACCACACTCTGAATTATCCTAGGTGATTTACTCTACTGTGCCAGTTAATTCTTTTACAGGTATTCATGGTCTTTCTTAGGCTTGTTAGCTTGAATGCTTTCTAGCAAGCTTATAAGCAAATATGAAAAGGCAAGGAAGGGTTTTCTCTGTACAGCAGCAGGCAAACATTGAAGATGTTGTGCATGTTGAGACATACCAGAGAAGGCATTTGTTAACTTTTAAACCCTTCTAAAAATCCCAGGACATAAAATAAGCATTTGAATGGATTCTATTGTTTATTAAAACTACTGAAAAGTACATAGAAATTATAGACTTCAAATAGACAAATGTAATCTAACTTTCTTTCTTAAATTTCTTTGCAGTGGAAGTACTTAGAGACAAAGTATATTTGAAATCCTATGGAATGCACACATTTTATGTAATTATAGATCAAGTAATCTAGTGTGAAATATCACATCAGAGCACAAATTCACACAACTTACCACATAGATTATTTCTATATAAAACTATAGTGTTTTTATATAGAATTTATATATATTTGGATATATATATATACATATGTTTTTTTCTCCTTTGTTACAGATCTACTTAGTTAGAACTTCTTGATAAAAGACCTTAATGGATGTGATCCTGACATTGTACCTAGGCTTAAATAAATCACGGCAGTTATGAACACAGACATTTCATGATACTTTCATTAAGTTTTCATGAGTGTTATACAAAACATGTGAACACTAG
Organism: Anser cygnoides; assembly: GCF_040182565.1. Taxonomy (NCBI): domain Eukaryota; kingdom Metazoa; phylum Chordata; class Aves; order Anseriformes; family Anatidae; genus Anser; species Anser cygnoides. Next base: position 136,827,333 of record NC_089873.1, read on the forward strand.
ATTGTAATTCATATGCTTCTTAATGTGGAGAAAAGGTGGGATCAGAAATGTATTTTTAATCTATGGAACAAAAGGCTAAGAAAAATACAAATGAGAAATTAGGCATCACTGTCAGGCATAAATACTGGAAAAAACTGACAAAACTGCTGGACTTTTTCCTTATGCCCTTCAGTCAAGAAGAATGTCTTTTAGGAAGACAGAAATTATTGCTCTCTGCTGAATCTAAACTATATACTTCATGAATACAGAAGCAAACTGTTGTATATAAAAATAAGAAATTAAACATCAAGTCATTGTTATTACAGCCTCCTGAGTCCCACTAACAGTGAGTAGGATCAGCAGGGAAGATAATCACAGAGGTTTGGTCTGTTCTGGGAGGAGATTTTGCACTTAGGGAGACTGTACAAAACAGCTGCAAATTGCCCACATTCAAGTCTGTCTTTTTCCAACAACAGAACTTCTTGTCATCATTTTCTCTTATGGTTATTAACCTCATACAAATTTCTGGCTACAGAAGCTGTGATATTCAAGACAAAACAGTAGTTGAAACATACAATGAAAGAATATGCAAGAATATGCTCAGTGCATTCAGAGTGATTTTATTTGGTTCAGTTGGAAGCTCATTTTTTTGTTGTTATTGTTTGTTTGTTTTTGTTGTTTTTTTTTCTCCAAAAGCAAAACAAGGCTTTTAATTCAGAGATAGAATCTTCTTGTTTATTTGTTTGCTTTGTTTTTAATTTACTCATATTTTAACATAACTTTACTCGTTTTTATTTTACTCTTATATTCTTAAGGGAAATTGCACACTTACAAACCTAAAAGCCGTTTTGGTGATTTCAGTACATTTGGCAACTTATAATGTCAAATTTATAATTATTATTAATTATTATTTATAATGCTCTTCTTTCCTCTGTTTTGGAGGTAGGATAAATCTTGCAGGCTATTTGCCTCCGTTTCTTCATATCAAAGAATGCATAAAGGAAGCTCCAGTCTTTCTCCTGCTATGACCATTCGGAAAAAAAAGTAACTGTGATCATTGTAGCCCACCTGATCTGCTCTCCAACTTTGTGACACTTGGTACTACTTGAATATGGCGCCTGCTGAGTACTGGACTCACTGAAACTGTTGTTATGTTTAGTAAAGAGTTGTCAGATTTGTCTAAAACAATCAGAAATTACTGCAGCTGTACTGAGCACTATCTGAATCTGCCATATGGCAGTACTATGGAAATGATCCAGACATACTAGCTAAGGAGTTACTTATTTTTTATCTTCCTCCTCACCCTAATAAAACATGCTTGCTTGTTATTTTTGTTGTTGTTGTTTTAGTTGTTATATAGATACAGTGTAAAAAGCTAACGTATTTTATAAATTATATCTGCTGTAAAGCAAATATTCTGATTTTAACTAAAGTTGTATGGGGATGTAACTTTTCTTTCTATTGGAATTTTTATTTCTTATGTGCCTGAGATATATCTTGCACTATACTATGGCATAATTCTTATTTGATTTATCCCAGCACGACTTATTTTTTTATTTTTAATTTTTGTCTCAAAAGCACTGGCATACTTCTGCTGTGGTGTCTTAAGATCATGTGTTCATAATGCAAAGGCACTCCAGGAGTGCCTTTGCAAAGGAAAAGCTTTATTCCTTTATCACTTAGTTCTATTGAACATGTTATCATGCCCAATGGGTTATTATGCATTTGTTCTTTTCAGACAGATTGGCAGATAAGCTTTTTAAGCATGTGAATGATACCTCCTGACCACACATGGAACCACTTCTGGAACTTCTGCATTTTGGAAACAATGTAGAGCCCAATCACAGGCACCATGAAACTTTCCTTATGTTCTTTCTGCCACTTGTATTTAAAGTGATTGCTATCAAATGTTAATTACCATATTCAGTACCTATTTTAGTTTCATCAAAATGCATTTGAAACAGGTACAAATTTTAAATAAAAATTTTACCTTATAGAACAGACTCCTTCATTCATATAGTTCAGATATTTTAGAAACTCTCTCACTGTTTCTATTAGAGATGCTAAGAATGTGACTGGTTATCTCAGTTGCTGATATCAACTGAATAATCACACAGATTATAAACTATAACAAAATATTATCTTAAAGAAAAGCAGGTGAGAACTGCATAATTATTCTGAATATGGGAAAGGGGAATTCTTATCACTTTCATTGAATTTGCTTTGCTAGAAATCTAGTTGTCATTGTTGAAGTTAATGGAGATAAACAGATATATATATATATTAATATATATATACACTATGTTTACTCAGTAAATCTTCTCTAGAAAAATGTAAAAATTCTTATTTTAAAACATTTCTAACAATTAGGAATTGAATTCCATTGCCTGGATGAAAAGGCATGGTACTTCCCTCCCTCCCTCCCTCCCTCCCTCCCTTCCTTCCTCCCTCCCTCCCTCCCTCCCTCCCTCCCTTCCTTCCTTCCTTCCTTCCTTCCTTCCTTCCTTCCTTCCTTCCTTCCTTCCTTCCTTCCTTCCTTCCTTCCTTCCTTCCTTCCTTCCTTCCTCCCCCTTCCTTCCTTCCTTCCTTCCTTCCTTCCTTCCCTCCCTCCCTCCCTCCCTCCCTCCCTCCCTCCTTCCCTCCTTCCCTCCTTCCCTCCTTCCCTCCTTCCCTCCTTCCTTCCTTCTTCTTCCTCTCTCTCTCTCCCTCCCCCCCCATTCTCTCATCTTCTCCCTCTCTTTCATATTCCCCCCCCCCTTCTTTTTTTCTTTCTTGGTAGGGTTGGTAGTTCAGGAAACTTTGCATTCACACCATTTAAATAAATTTAATTTTACATCTTTTTTCCATGTTCCTTCTACAAGCAGACAAGTCACTTTTAAAAATTCTATTTTTATACACCCTCTGTTTTAAACTTTCAGTCAGTGAAGATGTTCAGCTAAAGGAGAAAATAGCCCAGGTATTACCTTTCTGGCTCTTATATTTTGTTGGTTTTGATTTTTTTGATTTTTTTAGTACTGATCAGATTTCCTATGTATGTCACTCTACGTCAAGGTATCATCTGGATTACTCTAATAAAGAGAAAGCTATTTGTCCAGAGAAGACTATTTGTGATGCGTCTGTTTTGAGATACAAGAATATATGAAATAACACAGTTGTTGACACTTTCAGATCTAGCACAGAATTCTTCATTTGAGACCAATGTGTCACTCACTTCAGAAAAATTAAGTTGTCAGTGTGTGCAGAAACCCAACACTACAAAGTCTTCCATACATCTGTCTTTTGAAATTGATTTTGCTCAGGAAAAAGAAAAAAAAATCAATCTTTTTTCATATGGTGTTTACAGTAACAGTACCAACTTGGTACCTTCACATTCAGTTGACATTTCAGGTATCTTGTTTAGGATAAATATATACTAAATTTCCATTTTTGTCTATTGGAGACTGTATTATCTGGCATTTAATTCAAAATTTAAAACCTGTAATGTTATCATGATAAGAGAGTCAGGGTAAAACAACTTTATGAATTAAATTGCTACCATAAATTTGGTAACACTTCACAAAATAAAATGCATTCACATGAAATGCTGATTGCTCAGTGTTATTCATTTTACATAGGTGGTCTGACCCAAAACGCACTGAAGTTAGTAAAAAGCTACTTAGTGAATTTGCTGGGCTTTAGATCAAGCCACGAAGCCATTTCACCTGCAGAGTTTAAAGTGCCTTCTAAAGAAAGGCATTCATCATCATTTTCTTCTATTAAAAAAGGAGAAATACATAAAGAGAGGCACCTTATCCAGACACACACAGAAGTTCCTGATGAGAACTAATAGTGGAACTGAACCTTTTTATGTATAGTGATAACAGTAATAGGAGAAGTAGTAAGGACTATATTGAAAAATGGTAGAGCGATGCATAATACAGAGGCACTAGAAACTTGTGCCATGTTGTTCTTTAAGCTATATTCAAATGAATGAATAAATCATCCTGTATTTTTATATGTGACATTCCCTTGGATTCTGCCATGTTTCTCACTGGAATTCTGTTTCATGTTCATAAAATAAGTAGATGAATTCTAACCCATTTTTAAAGCAATCTTTTTTTTTTTTCTCTACGTTTTAATCAAAACAAGCTTTATTTGCACTGTGCTCATGTATTCTTTAATGCCATGTAAATAACAGTGTTTCTTATTACATTGGTTTGTTAAAACAACTTAGAAAAATCTACACTGTAACTTTGTTATTTGTTACTTCTATTCCAATTCAAATTTTTCATGCATAAGTGCATCAACGTGTTGTGTTTTAACCCGGCTGGCAGCTAAACACCACACAGCCGTTCGCTCACCCTCCCCCCTCCCTCTCTGGGATGGGGGAGAGAAACGGGAAAGTGAAGCCTGTGAGTTGAGATAGACAGTTTATTAAGACAGGAAAATAATAATAACAACAATAATAATAATAACAATAATGATAATAGTATTAATAATAATAATGTGTAAGAAACAAGTGATGCACAATGCAATTGCTCACCACCCGCTGACTGATGCCCAGCCTATCCCCGAGCAGCTGACCCCCCCACCCCGGCCAGCCACCCCTATATATATTGTTTAGCATGTGTCCTGGTTTCAGTTAGGACAGAGTTAATTTTCCTCCTAGTAGCTGGTAGGGTGCTATGTTTTGGATTAGGATGAGAAGAGCGCGGATAACATGCTGATGTTTTAATTGTTGCAGAGCAGTGTTTACACCAGGCCAAGGACTTTTCAGCTCCTCGCTCTGTCCTGCCAGCGAGCAGGCTAGGGGTGCAGCAGGAGCTGGGAGGGGACAGACCCAGGACAGCTGACCCAAACTGGCCAAAGGGGTATTCCATACCATCTGACGTCATGCTAAACAATATATAGGGGTGGCTGGCCGGGGTGGGGGGCCGGCTGCTCGGGGATAGGCTGGGCATCGGTCAGCGGCTGGTGAGCAATTGCATTGTGCATCACTTGTTTCTTACACATTATTATTATTAATATTATTATCATTATTACTATTATTATTGTTGTTATTATTATTTTTCTGTCTTAATAAACTGTCTTTATCTCATCTCACAGGCTTCACTTTCCCGTTTCTCTCCCCCATCCCAGAGAGGGAGGGGGGAGGGTGAGCGAACGGCTGTGTGGTGTTTAGCTGCTGGCCGGGTTAAACCACAACAGCATGACGTCAGATGGTATGGAATACCCCTTTGGCCAGTTTGGGTCAGCTGTCCTGGGTCTGTCCCCTCCCAGCTCCTGCTGCACCCCTAGCCTGCTCACTGGCAGGACAGAGCGAGAAGCTGAAAAGTCCTTGGCCTGGTGTAAGCACTGCTCTGCAACAATTAAAACATCAGCATGTTATCAGCACTCTTCTCATCCTAATCCAAAACATAGCACCCTATCAGCTACTAGGAGGAAAATTAACTCTGTCCTAACTGAAACCAGGACACCATGCATCACCCACTGATCCTTCAAAGTTTTAATTCTCAGATCTTATACTTCCACACAGCTGGAGACTTCTTGCTGTAGATGATATAGAATTGTGAAGTCTTATATACCCAAGATTTAGAGAAAATTCACATCTGAAATTTCTGCAATTCAGAAAGGACCGCAGCCAAGTTTTGCACAGACTGACATATTCTCATGTGTAGATTTGCTTTGGGAATCCAGTGATCATTTATACCAAAACTGCTTTTCTGAATAGTGGGGGCTTAAATGAATGTGTAAACATTTAATACCAAGTTCAACAGCTTCAAGTGGAGAACAGATGAGTGCAGCTTATCCAGGTATATTCTGGAATATAATTATATAAAGAGGCACAAAAGGTTTCTCAGGACTTGGTTTTCTGAAGCACATATTCCTTAGCACACCAGATGAGGAACACTGTTAGCGCAGCTGGGCTAGCAAACTGAAAACATATTTTTGGTCTATTTACTAATTGGTTAAATAGGCAGTAGATTTGATCAGTAAACTCTAATCAGTAAACTGATTTGATCAGTAAACTCTAATCCCTGCACTGAAGATAAATACTTATAATGGCCTACACCACCTCTTCAAAGCCCAAATAAGTTGAAAATACTATATCACCTAAGGTGATACTAATCTTTACTAATACGTGAAGTTGACTCTATATTATTACTGATAAGCAAAGCTGTGACTGAGATTTTCTCAGATCTTATGTAATTATCTAGGGGATTCTGGGTTTCTGGTGGTGTTCCTTGGGTCCTGTTGCTATTTCTTGATGGAATTAAGTCAAGTCTTTCTTTTCCTAAATAACATGCAAAAGTAATATTTTCTGTTAACTCACATGGTTCGTTATATCTCTTTTGAACTGTTGACCCCCACTTCATATTTATTTTTACTTGGGTGGAATTTTCCAAAATTTCCTCATAGAGTTTATATGCTCATTTATTTATAATCCAGAGAAGCAACACAATCTTTTTTTCAAGATTAATCAGTTCAACACCTGTAATCTTATTAAGGACATATATTGTTGTGGGGCCTCTAGTACTATCTAAATAACAATACTTTCAACTTACTGTGTTAAAACATTTAAGAAGAGACACAATAAATACCTGTATGTGTGTGGATATGTATCCATGTTTCTGAGTATGTGTGCATGAGTGACTTTGGATGTAAAATATTTCAGAGAGGCATATGTATAACAAGCAATAATTCTAGAATTTTGCACAAATTTTATAACTTTTTTTTTTTTTCACATTCTCATAAATGTCAGGACAGGACAATACACTCTACTGAAATTCCTTTTCAGTATAGACATTTGCTCTTTCAGAAGTCACCGACACTTCATTTTAAGCTTTCAGTTTTACCACTACATTGTAGCAATGCAGAAGAAAATTAAACGACATTTTGGGATAGAAAGTGAAGATCATCTTAACTGAATAAAAACAGAAACACTGTTTTTATGTAATGCAATTTTCAACTTGACCAAATTAGCTCCTTGCCTTTGCAGATAGTTTAATGGAACTCTCAGCATTCTCAAGCAACTGAGTTCTGCATTTTTGGAAGTGTAAGCAGTTATGATCTAAATGGAAAGACAAGCAGAAATAAAGTTTGTACAGTCACATCAGCCCTGTCATAGTATGTAAGAAGGAATCTTGTATTGTGCAATATGCTAAAGGATGCCTCACCCTTCGTTTCCAGTTTATTTGTCTCTGTATTTAAGCTGAACCAGAGCAATTCCCCAGTCCAATGGATATGAGCACTGCTTTAGTGAACAGTTGAGTGAGGGACTACAAAAGGAAAGAATGCACTTAATTATTATGAACACTTCATTTACTGAGTAGATATATTTTGCAAGCTTCTTTTTCCAGTTATGGAGTAAGGCTATATGGTTCACATAAAATCAGTTATTACTACATATATGTGAAAATTCAATAATTTATATTCATGACATTCGCCTTCTACTCAAGCAGATAACTGTCTTGATAGTTGATAGTATTAGGAGCCTTGCAGAAGACACTGTTTTTGAGGAATGAATGATCTTAGACAAGTGATGTCTGGTCTATTGGTGCTCTAGGACTTGAAAAGCCTGTATATATCGAAAGTAATCTGTAACTGACATCTTTGAGAAAGGTAAACTGTATGGAGAACAATATATATATATATTTTAAATAGGATTTTATTAATATAAATTTGTGGATGACATGAAACTGGGCAAAGTGTCTGACTCACCAGAAAGCCACACAGCCATCAAGAGGGATCTTGACAGGCTGAAGAGGTGGGCTGACAAAAAATATAATGAAATTCAACAAGAAGTGGAGTCCTGCACCTGGGGAGGAACAACTCCAGACACCAGTACATGCTGGGGGCCACCCAGCTGGAAAGCGGCTCTGCAGAAAAGAACCTGGGAGCCCTGTTGGACAACAACCTGAACATTAGCCAGCAATGTGCCCTTGCTGCTAAGAAGGCTGATGGTATTCTTGGCTTCATTAGGCAAAGTATTGCCAATCTGTCAAGAGAGGGGATCCTTCCCCTCTACTCAGTGCTGGTGAGAGTGCACCTGGAGTTCTGAGTCCAGTTCTGAGCCCTCCAGTGCAAGAGAGACATGGACATACTGGGAAGAGTCTAATGGAAGGCCACCAATATGGTTAAGGTGCTAATACACCTCTTTTATGAGGAAAAGCTGAGAGAGCTGGGGCTGTTCAGCCTTGAGGCGGCTCAAGGGGAATCTTATCAATTTGTATAAATACCTGAAGGGAGGATGCAGAGAGGATGGAGCCAGGCACATTTCACCAGTGCCCTGTGACAGGACAAGACACAATGTGCACAAACTAGAGAACAACAAGTTTCATCCGAATATCAGGAAGCATTTCTTTACTCTATGGGTGATGTAACACTGGTTACTCTTGCCCAGAGAGGTTGTGGATCCCTGAAGATCTGGAAAGCTTCTGGAAAACATGGTCCAGGGCAACCTGCTGTACATGTCCAAGCTTGAGCAGGGGCCATTGGATCAGATGATCTCCAGAGGTCCCTTCCAGTCTTAACCATTCTGTGATTCTATGATTCTGTAAATGTCGAATGCTTATTGGTGTTAGGCACTTTGGTTTGCTATGTGGATTTGCTATGTTATTGGTTGTTTGATTTGCTCATTATTTGCTTACTGATATTTTAGCAGAAAAGTGTTACTATGTTCTCTAAACACAAATACTGCTGTCTGTACTGTATTAAAATGAACTTTATATTTCTGCAATCACTCTTGAAAGAAAAAGGGTGTTTGTTCTTCAGAAACCCTGGACCTACGAGGTTAGATTTTTTTTTCTTTATTTCCAGGAGCACTTGTCCTGGAAAAGAGAGTGCTGACCCCTCCTTATAACAGATGCAATCAATGCAATTTGATCTCTGCACACATGAAAATTTTTTTTGTTGGCACAGAAGAAGGAAGTGGAAGAGAGGGAAATGGTATATTCAAAACTAGCCTGCTCTGATATCAGAGGAGATCCTTGTCTATGCCTAAATGGAAAAATCTGCGCAGATTTTACATATTCTGAAAAACATTTTTAGCTTTACTCTGAACATACATGGGCTTGAACATGTATGAGAAATGCAATTGCTGTAGTAAAATAAAGAGAAATTAGTGAAAATCCTTCAACACAATTTGCAAAGTAGAGAGGAAAGTGTGGATCTGTATTATGACTGAAGTCACTGGATTATCCTGTAACAGTCTGGGCAGGTAATATTTATGGTATTTTAAGCCTCTCTAGTACACCAGTAAATCTACTCTGCTTATTAATATGTACTTCATATTGATAACATACTGTGTGCAAAGAAAAAAAAAAAAGACCAATATTTTAATTTATCTTCATCAGCTGGTGTTCCTATTAGGACTGTTCTTTCCATTGACCTTAGTGATGGTGCTGATATAAGTAAAAACTTCAACTGTCCATTGCAGGCTTGAACTCCAGTATTGTATTTTTGTATTGAATAGGTAGTGTCCATAGGATTTTTTTCCCCTCCTTTTTAATTCATTAATTTATTTTTTTTTAATTTTTCAGAGTGTTAAAAAAAAGGTGTTTAAAACTGGTGAATACACAAGTTATTACATCTGCCTGTTATATATTGGTCAAAACATTTCTTTTTAAGCTGTTTCCTCAGAATGTGGTAGAAGGCAGAACAATAGGATATATGCTTGACTTTTTCATTTCTTTTTGGGGGGACAAATAAGTTTACTGGATGTTGTGGTGGTTTTACTTGGGTGGGTGGCCGAGCTCCACCTCAGCCGCTCTCTCACTCCCCCTCTCCGAAGGGAAAGGGGGAGAAAATATGATGCAATAGGCTCAAGTGTTGAGATAAGGACAGGGAGATCATTCAACAACTGTGATGGGCAAAACAGACTCAGAGTAGGAAGACAGTAAGATTTATTGCCTATTACTAACAAGCTAGAGAAGTGAGAAACAAAGGAAAGAAACCAAAAATGCCTTCCCCCCATCCGCCCTCTTCCACCTCCTCCCCTCGAGCAGCGCAGGGGAATGGGGGAATGAGGGAATGGGGGTTAAGGTCAGTCTATAGCGCTTCTTTTCCGCTGCTCCTTCTCGGTCACTCTCGTCCCCTGTACTGTGCGGTCCCTCCTATGGGATGTAGTCCTTCCCAAACTGATCCTGTGTCGGCTTCCCACAGGCAGCAGCTCTTCAAGAACTGCTCCAGAGATGGGTCCGTACCACGGGGTCCATCCCTCAGGAGCAAACTGCTCCAAGCTGGGTCCCCCATGGGCAGCAGCTCCCCCCAGGCCCCCTGCTCCTGCGTGGTCTCCTCTCCACGGGCTACAGGTCCGGCCTGGAATCTGCTCCAGCGGGGGTCCTCCACAGGCCGCAGCCTCCTTCAGTGCAGGTCCACTGGCTCCACCGAGGTCTCTTCCATGGGCTGCAGCATGGAACCCTGCTCCACCGTGGTACTCCATGGGCTGCAGGGGGACAGCCTGCTTCACCATGGTCCTCACCACAGGCCACAGGGGACTTCTGCTCCAGTGCCTGGAGCACCTCTCCCCCTCTTTCTGCCCTGACCTTGGAACCTGCAAGGCTGCTTCTCACTCCTCTCTTTCTCTCCCAGCTGCTGTGTGGCAGCGTTTTTTTTTTCCCCTTTCTTAAATATGCTCTCACAGAGGCGCAAAGAACATCACATATTGGCTTGGCTCTGGGCAGCAGCAGGGCCCTTACCTAACATGGTGCAGCTTCTAGATTCTTCTCACAGAAGCCACCCCTATGGCCCCCTGCTACCAAAACCTTGCTACATAAACCCACTACAGACGTGGAAGAATTATACGTAACCATACATTTACCTGTAATCAGGTAGTCCATGAATTTGATCTCATGAGTGAATATCCTTAAACCAAGCTGTTATTGATAAGGTTCTGGGGGTTGTTTCTGAGAAAAGAGCAGACCTATGACTGCTGTTTGCTACATGTCAGATAAAGTACATTTAGATTCAGACATTATTTCATATTTTCTAGTATCTTTCTTATTCTACATGAATGAGAATTTTATGGTTGGAGAAAAAGAAAAGTCAAAACAGTCTGTACATTAATTTTGAATTAAGATTGCTACTTAGTGTCACAAATCTTCCTTGGATGTAGTAATACTGCTATTCAATTCAGCTTTTTTAAACTAGTATTCATTTTGTTTTGGTTCCCTCTGCAAAGTGTCTGCTAACATGTTATGACCTTTTCATTTTGAAATTTCAAACAATGTTTTCACAAGACTGCAAGTGACATTTCTGCCAAATACTTCATATAAAATGAAATTTTCCCTTCTACTGAATGTTCAGAATGTTATAAGTACCACTACAGCCATCTTTGAATGTATTCATAACAACTGCACTAAACAATTATACCAAACTAAATTTTTCAGGAAAATTCATGAAGATGAAGTTCAACACAAGCTACCCAAAACACAATTGTACAAGACAGCCGTGTGATATATGCTCACATTCCTAATCAAAGTAGTGGAAAATGTCAGCCACAGTTTTAACTTTAAGAAAAAATAATAATAAGGCCTAAAAGTTAGGTAAACACTTAAGACTTCAAGATGACAGCTGAATTTGTTTCCTGTTGACTTATGCATTCACTTCATTTTAATGAGCATTATAGCTGTTCTTTCCGTCTGCATACAAGGTGGAAGTGTCTTACTTAATTCAGTGGTTCCAGACAAACTTTCTAGTTGCTCATTCTAAAGAGTTCTTGTCACACAGTCCTATATTACTGGACAATTATTCTTAAAGATGTCATGAAAAACAGTAGTTTTTTTATTTTTTAATTATTTTATTTTATTTTATTTTAAATTTTTACATTTCAGAGACTAATGCTTTCCACTGGCAATGGATTTTACTGAGGTCCTATAATGGCAATTCATGCTCTTTTCTAATGATGTGGGGTCTTTGTATGCAGAGGCTTACCATTAGGTGATTAAATTTATCTGGATGGAAGATTATTCAGGATTTTATCAGAAGTTCTACAACAGCTACAAAAAATGAGTTATATCTTTGATCTAAATATTGCCCCTCTTGTTGGTAACAGAAGATGAAATATACATTTATCCAATGAATATTGCTTAATATGTGTTACATTTGCGATGTACTGTGCCTGGGCTGCGCTTGGAAGATACAAAATATATGTGCAAAGATAGCATGAGAGAATGCACCGATTCATGATGAGGAGTGAGGAGGACTAAAAGAATGCTAAATTGCAAGACATCTAGATAACAGGGGCCCCTCGGACCCTGGGAACTGGATCAAAGCAACCTTACGGTTTGGACTGAGACCAAGGGCTCAGAGAGCATGCGTAAGAAGAAAAGGTAAAAAAGTTCAACTCTGATGAAGACATCTTACTTCATCCCGACGACCACCCGGACGACCACTAGAGAGCGATATGCAAGCGCAGAGGGACTGATAAGATAATTAGCATACGAAGCGGGGCTAGGCGGAGTTAGGAAATGAATATGCGTAGATGTGTTGTAAAACTTAATGCATATGTAATATTTTAGGAGATAGAAGAGAACATGAGTGAACAAATCGGAATGTAGATTTGGGCAGGCATGCCCCTAACTTCCGGCACCTAATAAAGCACCTTCATGTAATCACTTTGTGGATTATGTGCCTTCATGAATGCTAACATTCTCATCTGAAAGGTCTAGTGGAACTAACATTAGTGGAAGTATTCTGTGAGTAACAGA